>NC_134987.1:7272727-7575757 GCF_050947335.1 Megachile rotundata | reverse complement strand
ACTGCAGACATTAAACCTATCTAAATTCGTATGGGTGTGAAGTACATAACACATCGAATTCAAAAGCAATATCGATTGTCCCCTCCAGCTTCATTTTTATTAAACAGTTTCAGTGCGACCTGTTGACAACTCGTTGAAGCACTACACGAATCGGATATACCGTGTAAAAGTATCCCTGGCGTATTTCGTTGAACTCATTCCGCTAGGTGTCCTCTGACCATTTGTAGCATCGTATTTTCCAAGTGCTCGACTTGTAACAACGGAAGCGAGAGTTGACAATTCGAGCGTTTGCGCTGACCTTTTCTCGAAATTACACGAAATCTATCCCGAACAGGGTCCGACTATTGTTTCCAGGTTTCTCCATTGTTCGGCAATACCCGACGGAGTTTATACGGCGAGGAAGAGAAGAAAAGAAAAGACCAGAAACAGAAAAGACCACGTCGTTCCGCGTCGAGCTTATCGTCCGGGCCAGCTTTAGATGAAGGATCTTCTCGGCTCACGAGCAAACCATCGTCTCCCCTCGAAAGTTCGTTATATCTGGCTTGGAAATGTATTTCAATTCGCTAGAAAGATACCGTCTACTCTATTTCATATGGATGTCCCCATGTCCCAGGTGGTAGCGAGCAACGGTGCGTGAGGAGGTTGTACGCAGAAAGCGTTTAGTTCGACGCCGCCATTTTATCCCTTAAATACCCAGAGGTATTCTTCCCACGGAATTGTAGCTCTCCCGCTCTCCTCATCGTTGAATAGCCTTGGATATCCTGCCAGGATGAAGCAGTTACCTCACCCTATCTAACCCCCCTGTCACCCTCTCTGCCGCCCTCTTTTTTTCTGTCTTTCGTTTACTTTCTTTTTCCTCCTTCTTATTCTTCGTTCTCCTGCTCGCGAAGCAATTTATACGCGCCTCCACCTTGCAAACAGCCACCCATTACTCGACGACGATAAAGCTCTCCGAGCTTTGCGAACACATCCCCGGTTGCAGCCACGGGAACAAGCTAGTATCGTGGATTTATGCTGTTCGTAAGTTAAGAATCGTAATAAACATCCTTGCCCGAAGGAAAATTAGCTCGTAATAATTACCGAGTACTTTGACGACTACTTTTAGTACGTACATTGAAATGGCTTGGTAACTATATTTTTCTATATTCATGATCCAGGGTTTTATTACTGCTTCGAAATATCTCAAGACTTTCCACGCGACGTATCATTACGTGTAGTCTTTCTTCGCCTCGTATTTCCTGCATGTCGAACTGTTTATAGGTGCGTTGTACTTCCACGCGCTGTATCTTTACGCGACGTATCTCCACGCGCTATAATTTATTTGCGTTGGATTTGCTTCTGTATCTTCGTATCTCTATGCGTTGTATCTCCATGTGCTATAACTTCCACGCGCCGTATCTACACGTGCTCTATCTTTATGCGCCGTATTTTCACGCATGGTACTCTATAACACATATCATTCCATGCATTGTATCTCTGAGAGCTGTACTTTCTACACATCGTATCTCCACGCTCCGTATCTCTGTACGTTGTATCTCCACGTGCTATAACTTCCACGCGTCGTATCTCCACATGATATATCTTTATGCGCCGTATTTCCACGCATGGTACTCTATAATACGGTATTCTTCATGCGTTATAGCTAAGAGAGCTGTACTTTTTACACATCGTATCTCCACGCTGGGTATCTCGGTGCGCTGTAACTCCACGCTAGGTATCTCGGTGCGCTGTATTTCCACGTGGGTATCTCGGTGCGCTGTATCTCCACGCTCTGTATCTTCACGCATCGTATTTCCACGCGCGGTTCTTGCACGCGTGGTATCTCTAAACATTCACGCCCCGTATTTCCACGCGTCATATGTTCGCCGGCTTTTCACTAATAATTATATCCACTTCCATATATCACCTCGCATCATATCACTGTAATATCTCCACCAGCGGTGAAATCGTGAGAGAAACAAGCTACAATTTAATCTCGGTAAAAAATGATATTTTCCACCATCCGTTAAGAGAAAAAAAGTCAAAGAGACAGAAAGAATACGTCTCGAATCGGAAGACCATCGTCGAGGTCCCATCTTCTTCTTGACCCAGAAAACGAGAATAGGGTGGTGCACGCTCGACTTTCTTCGTGCAACGGTAAAAAACTTCGATACAATTGTGGACCCTCTTGAAACTGCCTTCGATACAATCCTTTCGACTCCCCTAGAAATCTCTTCTTACTTTCCTGGTTATCCGCCCCGGGGGATGAGTTTCTGTGTTCTGCGTAACGGCGACGGCCCACCTGCTATTCGCCGATCGAAGCGTCGTCGGGCGTGGAAAATATACGGAGAATTAAATAAAAACAAACGAATCGTTTCACCAAGTGGATTCGCGAGAACGACGAATGGAATCGGATTAATTGTTGGATATCTTCTAATTGTATTGTACGTACAGGTGCACTTGAATCGAGCTATCGATCGGATTCCATCGATTGATCGATAGGATTTGTTTCGACGGGAAGATTCAATTTTTGATTCGATGGAAATAAAGATTTGTGTATTTCGTTTTTATTGGGTATTTGTGTAAGAAGGATTGGGGATGTAAAGCAATTTGGGTGGATACTATTTTATTTCAATTTTCAAATTCCTATTCATACAAATCCCCAGATCCTTCAATTCGTATACTCCCTATAGATTCCCATGTCAAACATGTATCCAATTTCCTGAACTCCCGAATTTTCAAAAATCCCAAAGCCGTCTGAGTCACATTTCTCTAAGACAGATATTGTGACTATAAAAAGAAGGTCCAAGTGTGAAAATAAGTTCGCGAAGGTCGTCACAATGGCGGACCCTCTCAAGTTAATATCAACACGTCAGTAAATCTTGAAGGGACAGTGCGAACGAATGAGACAGTAGAATTAGCCGGTGCCAATGGCGTGTCCTCGTAATTAATGCAGTCGAGTGAAGAGTCTCAGGATCAGCAGCATTGTTCACGAAGCCTCTTTTCGCCTGGCAACGTTCGTCCAGCCGGCCACCTGAAGACGCCCTTATCAGCGTTCTCCAGCGTGGAAGAGCGAAACAAGGCCAGCCTCATTATGCGACGACTGACGGAGACCTCTCGTCTCGAGGGTCTCGTATTGTCTCGAAGCACCTGTTCTGCGAAAACGCCGTGCCTGTGTACCTTGAACGAGTACACAAGACACGCTGCTGCGTGCGTCGACCTGTGTTCCACCTGACGCGGAAACTCGCTACCTTCAAGATCAACCTACAAAGCAACATCTTGTGTGGAACCTCCCGAGCGCTGAATATTTTCCAGATTCTTTGTACACGGAATACCTAATACCAGTTTCGAAACTTTCAAACGGACACCTGTTCTTAGTTGTTACTCATTTTGAAGGCACTCTTGAGGCTTCTGTTGGGTGTAGTTTGCGGGGGTGGAGTAAGTGGTGAAGTGTGTTGAAGGAATTTGGGTATTATTCTTGTGAAAATGTATAATCAGGTGACTGGTGACTAGGAGAGAAATGTAGAAGAGTTTTGACAGTCGCACTGATTCACTATTTAAATATTCCGTGATATCGGCTTTAGGATGTAACATCCCTTCTTTACGTTTATGTGAATTTAATACCATATCTCATAAATACTTGTAACCGCGATGTTTTAGAGTTGTGACTAGCGAATCTGATTATATTTGATGAGATGAAATGAACATCTGGTTGCAGGTATGCACATTCACATTTACCTAAATCGCGTTGTTCCGTTAACAGAGCTCACGCGAGAAAACTCGAACTCCATAAATATATCCAGCATTTTGACACAGCAGACGCTACGATTTATGAAATTAATAAATTCCGTTCTCCTTGAACATTTTACAGCATCTCTCCAGAGCTGTGACTCGAAAGCCATAAATTGTCGCGCACACTGTTCGTTTCACTTTTGCGACTCTGCTAGCTGACGTGCTATACAGCATGAAATATACGACGCAACTTGGTATTAGCTTACGGCGTACTTTTACGTTACGAGACGCACAGCTTGTTACAGCCTGAAATATTCGGGATCTCTGGCGGGATTCGCACATGCAAATTCACGGCACTGCTTGGGTGTCGCATTTGCGACGACAGTTACCGTTGTGAACGAAAAGATGCACGCAGCCTTCGAAGAAACATTCCTGTATCGACGTTCAAGCAATTTGCGGCGACGACATCCTCGAGGATCCTTCGATATGAGATCTTCTCACCGCAATCTGTCTTCGTACGGCGTCCATAAAACTATCGTCTGCCTTCGATTTTCTTTCTTTCTCGTTTACGCGTGTCTCGAGATGACACCTGCGAATAACGCCATCTTGTCTTCCTACGCGACTCGTTCAATGCCTCGGATACTCGTATTTATACATCCAAACATTTAATCTGAATTTATATGCATCGATCATTCATCTTTGACTAGTCATCAACTTCCTATTATAACATCAGTAATTTTGTTACAAATAATTGGAACTATATTACATATTATACATATATACATATGTTCTTTATACATGTAAGTGTATAAATCTTAATATGACATGTTTTACGCTATGATTCTTATACTACACTCAATGACCTGCAAATACAATTTTCAAAATAAAACTGCTTATCTTATTTTTCCTACTATCGATCGACATGTTCTACGCTATGATTCTTATACTACACTCAATGACCTGCAAATACAATTTACAAAATAAAACTGCTTATCTTATTTTTCCTACTATCGATCGACATGTTCTACGCTATGATTCTTATACTACACTCAATGACCTGCAAATACAATTTACAAAATAAAACTGCTTATCTTATTTTTCCTACTATCGATCGACATAAAAGAATAAAAATCTTCATAATCATAATTTGTAGACAAATAGTAATTATGATTTTTATGTAGAAAAAGGTTTAATAAGAACGTCGGATTTTGTCCTTACTGCAAACGGCGACACACAATCTGAACGACGAAGTTTTTCCTAATACCCATCCTCGTTGGGACTAGTCGGCACGTGATAAAGGCTCCAGAGTGGTGTCATTATGGCTCGCAACGGGACTAAAACGTTGGACACATCGTTTCTACGTGGGCAGGAAGTTTTCGCGTCGTTGGCAACGTGTCTGTCCGGCACGTCGACGTTCTCCGAGCTGGTCCGTCGCAGCTGCCTCGAAATAAGAGGATTTCCTCGTCGCTTTTTCTCTTTCCGAGAAACACCTATTTACCATCTCTTCCGGCGCATACATATATATTCGCCGGGATGACGTGATTAGCGATTAAAACTTTTCCCGGAAATTTCTTCCATCACGGATGGTTGACCGCGTTTCACGGCCGAACTAGCCCGGATTTCTATCTCCACCATCCCTCGATTTATCGAGCTCAATTTCCGCCACCCTTTTCTCTGTACTCTTTTTTTACGTGTCCTTGTCTTCGTTCCTATTTCTATCCGTACTCTCGTTACTGCTCCTTTTACCGCCTTGTTTGCAATACGGTTCGTGATGTTTTTTTTTCCATGTACTGCAGTTAGCCGACTTCTTTGTGGCACTTGTTGCCTCTCCTGAGCTATATTCTGTACACCTTGCACTTAGGTACAGGGAAATTTTTGGAGTTGTTTTGTTGGCTTAACAATTTGCGACTAACGTGGATCTGGCACTTAGGGATCGTAGAATATAGGACAGTTGATGTTTTTTTGGTTTAACAATTTACGTCTAAGGTGCAACTGGTACTTAGGGATCGTAGAATATAGGACAGTCGATACTTTGAGAACTTCAAAATTTGAGAATTTAAATCTTGTTAAAAATTGAAGAGTAAAAGAGCTAAGTTAAAAATTTGAAAACTTCCTGAAACGCAAATTGTTACACCGTGTATCCATAAAATCCGTACACATGCTGTTACACTGTCTACGATATAATGCATGACGATGCACGAGACGGCCATGCAACGCGCGGCGATGTAACGGTGAGATTAAGAGCGACACGCGATGGTCGAAGGCAACAAAAGCGTAGCTTCGTAAACCCAGATCATAATTAACATCGCAGCATCATTTTTAAAATGCTGCACCTCGGCCATCCAACAAGAAATAACGCTTAAAAAAGGAAGCACGCGAACGTTTAAATTTCCTGTACACTTTCATCTAGAATAAAAGTACGAAGACCGCAGCGACAACCGCGTAGCACGAAGAAGCGCATCACCATGCGAGTCATCTTTTTACATCGTTAATAATACATGCGCTTATTTAAGGTGTGCTCGGTTATTGTCCCGACCGTTGTTCCTGCATCGTCCGAAGCTGACAAAGTTAAAGGGGATAGTAAAAGATTAAAAAACGAAAAAAAGGCACTCGGTCGTACGGGTTGCAGGTCGGATCGATGCGAGCCGTACACTACCCGCACGATGACGTATAAATCGTGGTGGCCGCATAATATATCTGCAGAGATCACCAATAATTTCTGTCGCGCATGAGCGGGCCGGAAATGAGAAATGCTCGCGTTAATAATTCACACCGCGGTGAACACGTTTCACCCGCTTCTGGCCCGGTAAACTACGGCTTCCATGGGCTTTGTAATTTTAATTCAACCCCGGTATAGTAACCTCTGTTTCTCACGGTCGAGATGAACACTTACAGCCGGACGAAGGTGGATCACGATCGGGAACAAAGAAATCGGGATCACGCGGATCTGCACCACGTCGAAGTAATGCCGGGCAACTCCAATAACGCGAGTACACGATTACTAGCGGGTGTTATCTAGGGATTATCGCTGATAATAATAGGCATGGTTAGGCTATCGCGTTTCCCAAATGGACATCCTTCAGTCGAACAGGACCAGGGGCGGAAGAGGTCTAATTATCGATTATTACGCATACGTAGCTGCACGCGATTTCGCTGAGCCTTCATAGACACACCGAGCTGAGAATCGATGATAATACTAGGATTCGGCATTGAGCTACAGGTCCCTGCTAATTACCGACCTGCGCTGCGAGAACCGGCTAAATATTTAGCCCAATGGTTTATCGGACCTGCTGTGGAATTTGTTTTCAATCACGTTATCGATGATCGGAAATCGGTGGACCGATGAAACGCTTTTTTCAGGAAATGAGCTCATGGTAAGTTATCGTAGAGAAAATAGCGAATATAGAAGAAGGGGGACTCGTTCGATAAAAAATTTTACGGGTTGAAAATTTTATTTTATAGCCATTTTGTTGTTAATAGTTTATGATGTTCTCAATTTGTAACTTGGACAGTCTGTTAGTAACTTAGCCTTAATATGTCATTTTATCTAGCGAGGACTATGATGTTTGCTATGTGAACATTCGTTTTCTTAAAGACAAAAAAATAAGAAGTTAATGACAAAACAGTAAAGTGGTAAAACAGATGAATATTAAAATAATAAAATAATGTCAACATTCGGTTTCTTACAAATAAAAAAATAAAAAGTTAATGATAAAACAGTAGAATATTAAAATAGTGAAATAATGTCAACATTCGTTTTCTTAAAAATAAAAAAATAGGAAGTTAATGGTAAAACAGTGAAGTGGTAGCACAGTAGATTATTAAAATAGTGAAATAATGTCAACATTCATTTTCTTACAAATAAAAAAATAAGAAATTAATGGTAAAACAGTAAAGTGGCAAAATAGAATATTAAAATAGTGAAATTATGAAGTGAAGAAATAATAAAATATCAAACAGCTAAAACAGTAAAATAAATCATTTAATCTACCCCCAAAATATAACTAAATTTAAGTCCACTTTCAAAGTTTCTTCCAACTCAAATCTGATCCAAAGTTTGAAAACTGTGACAATGCACGGAAATTGCGGAATGTGTTTGATATCGTAGATTTAATTATTACATCATAGTCAGTTGGACTATAAAGCGAGAATAGTTGAGCCAACGTTTCACAAATTTATCAACGCTCGGAACAATAAATTTATTGGGCTGGCGTTCGCCCAATAACTCCAGCGAACTCCTAGGACACTCTTGTGGTCTTGTAACTCACCGATGCCATCTGTACGGAGTAATTACAAGTTGCCTATCGGAATTGGGATCTCGTTCGCAAGAAAGATCGAACAACTTGCTGCGGTGAGAATTTCGTTCACGCCAACTAACTTTGTTCGATGTATTCCGTTCGAGTGAACGCAATTATCAGGTTCCACGACACGTGAGAAATAAAATAAAACCGATCGAAACACTCGGATTAAATTATCACGACCTACACTTTTCCACACTTTAAAAATTATTTCATAAACTCGATAATTATAATCGTAAATTATAGAGTATGAGTAATTAATTCACATACTACAACTCTGTATAGCCAATGAAAAATAAACTTTCGCCGCTAATATACTTACTGTTTCCCGCTCTGCTGTTTTGTGTTCATAAAGCAAAGTAGTTTAATTGAAACAAAAATGCTAATTACTGAATCTGAAGTACAATATGTAGCACAGGTTCAATCAGCAAGAGGAAACAATACGTTAGGGAGTTGAATCAACAAAAGGAAACAATACATTTCGAGCGTTTAACAGCCACGTGCATAATTATGAGGTTCTAATCGTACAGAGAAGGGCTAACACGAACAGTACGCATATCGTAAAGTCGTTATCCGATGCGTATCTTTTTGTGAACCGGCCGTGTCACACGCTTCGATGTAATCGCGTTATCTCGCAAGCCGCACGCACGCGTTGCATACGCGTATAATTTATTTTGCGAGCATGCAACTTCTCGTTACCCAGCCCGTACTTTCGACTCGATAACCCCGTCGTTCTCACTGATAACCACTAGATATTTTAATAAAACCGCTGAGGTTTACGAGACTTTCCGCAGTAACTTCAACGTCGTTGAGGGAAAATAGTAACAGCTTGATCCTTGGAACGATGAAAACTGATCCTCGGAAATAATGAAATATAATGCAGAAACTGTACAGGTGCCACGGATATTTTACACAATACGAAAGCGTTACAATGGAGTCTTCCGTTGAAACGTGAACGTTGAAATTGCGAATAATTCTTCTTCATGTATCAACATTAAAAATAATAACACAGGGAACGTTCTTACGAAGTAGAAGCCATTATGAAGCAGATGCCAAGATATTGCACTCCATTATGAACTTCTTCATAAAGACGCGATTATTTCCTTGGTACAAAGAAGAGATCGGCGCGACAAACAGATAACAGAACGTTGAATACTGGGCAAGTTGCCGGTGGGAAAAATCAACCCTGAAACGAGGTATTGTGTTTGCGGCTTACAGGGAGCTTTTTCTGTAATTGGGAAATTGTGGATTGGAGAGTTGCGGATTTGGGAATTTGGGGCGTTGGAAATTTGAGGCCCTGAAATTTTGGCGCGCTGGAATTTTGTAGCCCTGGAATTTTGAGGTGCTGGAAATTTGGAGCGTTGGAAATTTTGAACGCTGGAAATTTGGGCCGCTGGGAATTTGAGGCGCTAGAAATTTGGGGCGCTGGGAATTTGAGGCGCTGGAAATATGGGGCGCTGGAATTTTGGAACGCTGGAATTTTGTGGCGCTGGAAATTTGGAGCGTTGGAAGTTTGGGGGCGCTGGAAATTTGGGATGCTAGGAATTTGAGGCGCTAGAAATTTGGCGCGCTGGGAATTTTAGGCGCTGGAAATTTGGGGCGCTGGAATTTTAGGACGCTGGAAATTTAGGAGCGCTGCAAATTTGGGGCGCTGGAAATTTGAGGCGCTGGAAATTTGAGGCGCTAGAAATTTTGGGCGCTGGGAATTTGAGACGCTGGAAATATGGGGCGCTGGAATTTTGGGACGCTGGAATTTTGTGGCGCTGGAAATTTGGGACGTTGGAAATTTGGGGGCGCTGGAAATTTGGGGTGTTGGGAATTTGAGGCGCTAGAAATTTGGCGCGCTGGGAATTTAAGGCGCTGGAAATTTGGGGTGTTGGGAATTTGAGGCGCTAGAAATTTGGCGCGCTGGGAATTTAAGGCGCTGGAAATTTGGGGCGCTGGGAATTTGAGGCGCTGGAAATTTGGGGTGCTGGAATTTTGGGGCGCTAGAATTTTAGGGCGCTGGAAATTTGGGGCTTTGGAAATTTGGGGGCTCTGGAAATTTGGGGTGTTAGGAATTTGAGGCGCTAGAAATTTGGGGCGCTGGGAATTTGCGGCGCTGGAAATTTGGGGCGTTAGAAACTTGGGGCTTTGAATACTTTAATATCGAATACCTTGAAATCCAATATTGAATGCCTAATTATATCCAATACCTTGAAATTCAATACCTAATTCTTGAAATGCAGTACCTAATACTATGTTGTACCTTCAAATTAAATATCTGAAACCTAGGACATCATACCTAGTACCTTAAAGCTTACCACCTGTCAAACTCCCGAATAATTGCAACATCTCGTAGCGACCTCTCATCCGTACATAACCTAAGAGCTCACGAGCCCAACTAAAAAATGTGACAAATGAGGTGAGTGGAGAAGCAATTGCTATCTATACACATCTCCTTAAGTAGAAAAGCTAAATTGAGGGAGAGTGTAGATCGTAGTTAAAAAGAAACGCTGGTTCGTTGGCGAAAACGGGGTCTCGTTGGACGGGGTCGAGCACCTTATTTTCTGATAATAGAGGCGGAAATGTGGTGCGATGGTGGATAATGGCGGGACAGAAGGTTCTAGACGAACGAAATTGCGAGCTTTGTTCTCGTCGAGCACCAGATGAAGTCCTTATGTTCGCCTAAGGATCGACTTCACGCAGTATTGTCCTAACATCAGACTTTTTCACCTTCTTTCTTTATTCTCTTCTTCGCGATTTTACGTCTTGAGTTTTCATTGATACGGTTGCTATCGTTTCTCTCCGAATGCTACTGTAATTTGGTTGCATTTAGCGGAATTAATTAAAGAATACTGGCACCAGATGAAGTCCTTATGTTCGCCTAAGGATCGACTTCACACAGTATTGTCCTAACATCAGACTTTTTCACCTTCTTTCTTTATTCTCTTCTTCGCGATTTTACGTCTTGAGTTTTCATTGATACGGTTGCTATCGTTTCTCTTCAAATGTCTCTGTAATTTGGTTGCATTTAGCGGAATTAATTTGACGGCATTAATTAAGGAATACTGGCACCAGGCGCGATCGAATGTCGTTCGAATATCGGGCTAATTAACGGGATGTGAAACATGCGATTAACGTTCGACGTTAAGAACCCTGTTATGTGTAACGCGTTTATTTGATATCCGTCACGGTAATGATGTTAAGTTGAGGATTATGACGAGGAATTACGATGACAAATGCGACGGATATCGTCATTGGAGTCGCTTTATCCTTTCGCAATATAGTCATTAGATATTAACGAGCGTTTTGTCGAAAATTAAAAACGCTAATACGGGATGATACGTTTCGAAATGGAACTGATTAATGAATTTTCATTTAATACGTTTCTCAAATAGAACAAACCTACATAATATTATTTTCTTTTTATTGTATGTGGAAGTTCAGAAAATAAACAATAAAAACAAATACCTGTTTACTGATGTCAGTCAGTATTTTTTTTAATTAATATCGTTTGAGAGGTATAATCCCTTACAACCACGTTTCAATTCAGTTAAATTAGTATTTTAATACCTGAACATTCGAGCAAATTAATTAATATATTTTTGTTGCAAGATTCGTCATAAATTCATAATACAACTGAACGTATTTTATATTCACAAGATTCACGAAGGTATTTGTTTTATGCAGCTTCATCGCGCTAAAAACGCTACGAACATAAATTCCCAAAGTGCTAAATTATAGTATAAAGTTAAACGGCGCATTTATCCCATCGTTTTTCGTGCCATAGCCATTTGAAGTTTCGAGGAAACGTCCTCCCGCTTTTCGCACCAACAATTTCCCCTCATACTTCACTTTGATATTCACATCGACAGCTTTGTAAGACACGACCTATATTGCGACGATCTCGTTCGCTGAATCGACGAATAAGCCGTTTCAGCTCGTAACAGCGATATAACGCGACACGCGTTATTACCCTAATCGCCTGTTCGATCGCGAGAACACAGCGAACGTGCACTAAAAGGTAATCGACTATCGTTGACTGATCCTTTTACTACGGAAAAAGTACTTTCAACTACCTGCCGTACACATAATGACACTTTTCTTATTTCGAGCTGTTCGAAAAAATTCTATGTAATCGTGTTTGTGTTATGAAGACGTGTGTTATAACGAGATGGTCAATTACTAGATTTATTGGTATTAGATTCACTGTACTAATTTCTGTATTTCTAGGTTTTTATATTTGTGGAGGTTTTCTGGGTTTATATCTCTAGATCCATGTTTCTAGATTACGTATCTAGATCACTAAGATGGGTGATGTTTGTAGATCTCTAAAAAAGTTTCTACGTTTCTAGATTTCTAAGTTCCTAGTCCTACATTCCTAGGTTACCACATTTCTAGATCTCTATGCCTCTAGTTTCCTACGTCCCTAGATCTCCATGTTCTCAGATTCTCACATCCACAAATCCATATGTTCCTAGATTTCTATGCCTCTAGTTTCCTACGTCCCTAGATCTCCATGTTCTCAGATTCTCACATCCACAAATCCATATGTTCCTAGATCTCTACGTCCTTGGATCTCTACATATTTTGATCTCTACGTCCTTGGATCTCCACATACATTGATTTCTATGTCCTTGGATCTCTACATACTTTAATCTCCACATTCCAGGACTACCATATCCCTAAATTCCCACGATTCCACATTTCTATACCCCTTAATTCATATATCCGATTCTCATGACTCTAGATACCCCTTCATCCACATATCTCCAAATCTCTAAAATTCTAGATCTCTATACTACTCGATCCATATATACATCCCGCATTCCTCTAGACCTCCCTTCCCAAACTAAACATTCCAAATCCCTACACAAACTTTCAAAGTTCGCAGAATTCCAACTTCGAATTGTTCAAACTCTTCCGATATAAACCTTGTCTCCCAATATAAACCTAATTCAGTTAAAAGCTACAAACTCTTTCCATCGTTCAAATAAAAATCTCCTGGTACGATCAGCTCCAATATTCCAGAAACAGCAGCTCGTAAATCCCTTGAAAAGAAATCACGCGACAATTCCCAATTTGCCCGCAACAAATGTCTCTGTCCAAATCCACGCAAAAGACCTCGCAAGGAAAATCGGCGAGTGTCTCTCGCTTAACACGCGAGGATCGTTAAGGATGCGCATATTTCATGCTCCTCGAACGTCGGAGAAATTCACGTGGCCTTCGATGGCGTAATTATTCATCGGTTCGAGCACGCTGATCGATCCTTACCCCATAGGTTGCGTGGCAAAAGAGGATTGTGTACCTTCGAGTTTCTCTACGGAGTTGCACGGTTTGCGTGGCGAAAGTAGATTGTGTATCTTTGGATTTCTATACCGAGTGAGTTGTAACGCGTGTTACGAGCGGACTTACCGCTCGATCTGAAAATAACGAATAAAGTTTATGATGAATTTTTCAACAATTTCACCGTATCGCGCTCGCTATGGTACATGAGATAACGACCCCGACTTTCATGGAAGTTTGTCGTGTCGAGCTGATTAAATCGTTTTTAAGAGTATTTTCGACGGATTTTCAGGTTACTTGTCGATTACGTCAAGTGTTCACATATTAGATGGTTTTATTTAAATATCGGATTCGTGTGAAACATCTTGTTACATGCTCGGCAGTTGTTAAGTTGCTTAAAGCAGTCAGGTTTCTAGGTTTGAATGAGGAACTTTTAATGCACGTGTATCATGAAATCGGTGTTAAACATGGCTAGCTTTTCCTTGAAAGTAAAATGTTTTTCTTTTTCATATCTCACGAGTTGTTTCACGATTAATTATTGACCACTAATTATTCAATAAAGTTAACTATAAGTCAGTCAGTCAATAAAGATAGACTATAAAATCTGCGCGTAGGTGCGTGTAGCTGATTTTATTGATTTCACCACTCGCTGAAGAATGCGATTCTCCGGCGTGCGTCGTGAGCTCGAATATATCGACGTGTTACAACCAGTTACACGAGTCCATCGTACCAAACTACTAATTAATTATGTAAATAGCTGAGCAACATAATTAGCTGCTGAAACTCCTCTAATTATATTATCTACGTTCGCCGCTGTTCTCGATAACATCATACGCTAGTCCCTCTATGTTATCGTCACGATAATGAATCTCATCTTCTTGTCGAACCCGTTACACCATTAATTAGTTATTGTTCTCTACTTCTCGAGAATATTTAAACACCCATCGGATTTATTTCGGTGCATTGTTCGAGAAGTAACAAGACTTCTGGCATATTATTGTACACTGTAGGAAGTGAATTAGTAATAATTAACTGACATGTACGTGTTGTACAAAGTTTCATGTTGAAGTAATATGCAAATGATCATTTTGAAATCAGGCACATACTATGTTTATGTAAGTTCAAAATTATGTTGAAATAATTCGAAATAAATTGAAAATTATTTTGCTGAAGTGAGTTGAAATAAGTTCAAAATCATGATGTTCAAACGACTGTTATTAAATTAAAAATCATGATGTTCAGACGACTTCAATAAGTTGAAAGTCAAGTTCAAACAAGTTTAAATAAGTTGCAAATCATGTTGAAAAGGACAAAAAATTATATTGTTAAACTAAGCTAAACAACATTAAATAATTATTATATTGAAATCATAACATAAAATCAAACCTCAAAATATAGAATAAAACTTGTTCACATTAAACATAAAATGGCTGCCCAAAAATTCGAACTTACACAATATTAAAATAAATGATATATGATAATAAATAAGGGTATAAAGTATAAACTTGTCCATCAACCAGCAGAAAATTTGTTCGCCAAGGATTTCACGAACAAATAAATGTCAGTGGACTCGATGTTCGTCGCAGCGATATTAACATGGCGGCGATAAATCAGTCGGTCGTAGAGAACCAGAGAACTCGCTAGCGTCGGTAAGATTTACAAGCCGATAGGGAACGGTACGATTTAGATTTTTGTGCCGCGTCAGCCGCTCACGAACGCAAGAATTAGAGAGCATTAGGCTCTATCGTGCTCGTTGATTTAATCGGTTCGAGCATGCTAGAGTGTGGTCGGCGATTATCGCGACGCGTGTTACGCGTACGTTTAATCGCGTGCGCATTCGTCGATATCGTTGCGGGCGTATCACGTTCGAGCCGACGCGACACTAAAAGAACAGCGACGTTACCGGCTGCGTGACAATATGATAGTCGCCCCCGGGGTTGTTGCTTTTATTTATCATGAAATTTTCATGCAACGGAATTGAACGTTTTCATGAAATCTTTGTTAATGTACACACGCGACGAGGAAATGCGTTTATCTGGTAGTAATAAAAATCACTAACGTCAACACTTGGAAGATCCATATCTTTATTATGGAATTAAATTTTGTGATGAATAAAGAAACTCTCGAAATTGATTTAAATTTTCGGTGAAGAGTTAATCGTTCGGAAGAAGCTTGATTTCATTTAAAAATTAGTGGTGTCGTTTTTAATTAAATTTCAGGTGGAGTTTTATTTAATTTTTGACTTGCTTGTGATTATTATAGTCACTTCTATATTCTAAGGTATCTGTATATTACTAAGTCCTTCCATTCCTCGATATAGTTCTAGTAGACTCCTATAACCCTAGTTTTAATAAAATATATTAAAATTATGAATATACGAGTATATTGGTATTTTACACCCATTGTGTATGTCTTTGTATTTTTCCTGCGTTTATCCGAAACGCAAAAGATGCCCCACAGAAAAAATCCCCGAACAGATTGCAAGATCGAGAAAGATTGAAGCAAGAATTACTCTTCGTGACGGGACATAAGCGTTCGATGGAGGTCGAGAAAATCGTGAAGCAGCCAGTCGGATTGTTTGATCGATCGTTTCGAAAGCGATATACGTAGCTCGAACGCGTCTCTGATGGTCGCTAATCCGTTGTCGTCTTTGAGGAAGATCGATGAAATCGGCGAGAACGGGACAAAGTGTCGACGACCGGTCGGCCGATCGCGAAGAAGTGGCGACAGGAAGAGCAATTTGTTTGCTCGTCTCTCGACACGTTGTCGAACTTTGGTTGCTTTTGGCCGGTGTAAACCGCTTCCGAACGAAAAACGTTCACCAAGACTGCTTTTGTTAAATCACCCCAGTTTAAACATTTTATTTCTTCGTAAGCATTAAGTTCTTCATACTTTCTGCATTAATTGCTTCATATTGCTTTCTCATGTCTGCGTTTATGAATTTGGACACAAGGGGAAAAATGATGTGGTTCATAAGTAGTGATGGGTTGAAAAGAGTGAACAATTGTAAAAATGATCAACACTTCCAAAACTGCATTTATCAGTATTTTTGCATAGTTGCAGCGTGACGAATCGTGGGATAACGAGGTTATTAGATATTTAACCGAATCGTTTATCCTGCTCGTCCAACATATCTCTTTCGTTCCGCGCATCCGCGAGAGGATTCTACAAGCGCATTGCACAGAACGGACACAGAGCCTTAATGAGAGTTACATTTTTAACGAAACTTTGGAGTTCACGCTGCTAACAGGGCACTTAACCTTTCAACCCCCTCAGCAGTTATACAGAACCTGCGGAATTATTTTTTCTCTTCCTCTCTTCTTTACGATCCAACTTCCTCGGATCAAGCTATTTATATTTCTTCGCGAAAGGATTAATTAAATTTTGTTACTTTTGCCGCGGCAGTTTTGTTCGACGTTTATAACGAGGAAGATTCGGAAATTTTCTTTGTTGAAATTATCAGATTTTTAAATTCCGAATCCTAAGTACACAAATGTAAAATTTGAAAATTAATAAACTTGAAAAGCAAGGAGATAAAAGATCACGTATTTCATGTTTTTCCAAGCTTTTACCACATTTCTCGTACGTACGAAAATAGCTTTCAATTAGTTGAAAATGAAATTCCTCGACGCATACTCTATCCTTTTACAAGTACGTAAAACGTACCGAATGTAGGGATTCATTAAAAATATGCATGTAAAACAGGAAGTTATTCTGTACTTCAAACAGTTTCGTATATACATAAAATTTAAGGATTCTTGCGTACCTAATTGGATAGCAGACAATTACGAACCGTTGTACAAGCAGCATCGATATCGATTAATTTTACTAACCTATCGTGTTTCAACCGCGATAAAACAAACAAGCTCATAACCAACGATTAACTGGCTGAAGATAACGATCGCGTATGAGGGTTCGAATTTGATGGCCACTAATTGCCAATACAAGCAGAGTATAATGGAGGCTGTATAGACACCTAGTCGAAGTAGTAACGCGATCGGTAAGCCATCAAGGCTGAACGGCCTCCGTTTAGATTTCAGATGTACGCTAGATGGTAATGAGAAGTGATAATAATCGATAGCTCGAGCTTACGATCCTACGAAACTCCGAATATAGATTTCTGAACAGTACCCGACTGCATACTCCTTATCGCTAATACGACTTGCTCCTAATGTTGCCTATATCATCGTTTCTAATTAGTTGTTTCGTAGATCCGATAAATTACTGAAGTCGATTCTAATTACGCAAGACATGCAACTGCGAAATTCAAGAAATTTACAATAGAGCTTGTATAACATTGCTATAAATTCACATTGGTATAAAATATTGTATTGATGACGAATTAAAATTTTCTATGTTTAAAAATTTCATACATAACATCATTTCTTGTGATCTATAACATTACTTGCATATTTACAAATATGACATATGATACATGCATATTTACACATATGGTACATATGCATACAATAAATGAATATTCATTTAGCAATTACAAATTACAGGTCAATGATTAGAATAGCTGATTCATCCTAGCAATGGTTAAATGATTAATGAATATTATTATCGGTATTCTTAATCAATTACAACAATAATCAATACTGCTCAGTCTCTAAAGATCACAAAGTTCACATGATTAACAATGTACTAAAAATCTTAAAGAATTGATAATATGTAATAAATTCCCCCAGACGATTGTTGGCTTCTGAAGAATATTCACAGAGCGTAGTAACAAAAATTTTGAGGAACAAGACAAGAACAATTTACTATCGCATCTGAAAGAGGAGTTGGCGATAAATCTTGCAGGTCGTCGCGACAGGGCCGTAGGTGCACGAGATCTGGTTTCATTTTCCATTGTACGTGAAAGGCGCGCGAAAACGGCTTGCAAGGGAACAGAATCGAGGCAGAGAGTAACGATTTATATTCGTCAGAGTACACAGACGCCGGCGTGTGCTTCATGGAATATTGCTGTACAGAGAGAGACACCGTTTCCCCCCGCGAGAACTTTGACCCCGTTGTCATTCATCATATTAATAAACCAAATTCTACCTTCCTCGAAAGCGCTTCTTCACCGGGGATGATTACTTGTTGCGAGAAAGGGTTGCAGATTGCTCTGCATCCTTGCGAAATAAATTAAACACCGCTGTAGGAAAACTTACGGCTACAAAGCTTAACTTCCTCGTCCGGGACGTTAAATTAATTACTACGGTCTTCATCGACGTTTTGCTGTTCGAATGGTTTTTAGGTTAATTAACTTTCACTCCCTGTTAGCCCTTATTACAGCGCACCGAAGAATAGAGAAGAAAGAAATTTCAAATTAACTTTGCTTCAGACACGCACCGACTCGTGGAATTTCTGTTAACGCAAGTGGGAACAGAAAGATGAATAACCTAAAAAGTTCCTACACTTTCGAGGAGGTTGTAATTAGTTACTTGTAAAAAAGATTCCTCGTGGTAAGACATCGTTTTGCACCGCTGAAAATAGATGTATTGTCCGAAGCTCAATTTTTGAACAAATTTTTCAACGAGCTACAGAATGTTACGTAGCAACTTTAACTTCCTAACTTGCTATGCTAATTAACTTCGTTACGTTTTTAGTGTACTGCCTTCACAAAGGAATTTTAATGCGCGCACATTTCCTTCGTGAATCAACTTTATTAGCTAACAATTCTGCACCCTATCCTTTCATTTCCATCCTACAATTTAAATTTTACCGAATATAAGACAATCTCTGCAAGTTCGATATCTTGAATTATTTACGTCAGCATAAAAAATTGATATAATTTATATTTATACAAATAATTTTAATAATTTTGTACCTCACAAGGGTAGTTCATCAAAACAAGGATAGTTCGTAATGAGCAAATTTTTTTTTTTTTTTTTAACGAAGAATAAAGAACTATTTCCGTTTAACGATAGTCGGTGAAATCTTTCGGAGACCATAGGATCACGAGTTATAAGACAACCTGTAGATCCACGTATTTTCTGGTAAACTGAATCCCCGACTGTCGTCTGATCGTAACTCCCTCGCAGGGAGAGTAAACGAAAGATGCGAAAGTGGATGAATAAGATCGAAAGCCCTCGGGGTGTCAGCGAGGGTAAGTTATCGCTGACTGGAATAAAGGTGGTTGTAAAAGTGCCTTTCGATCAATTCCTCCAACATCAAAGAGACGAACGCGAAGCTCTTCTCTCCGGGGAGGACACACTGTTGCAACAACGTAACCGAAAGAATACGACAAACAGTCGCTACACGTTGTCGAAAACGAAAGATTCATACTGTAACACTTGACAAAAACTTACAAGTGTTACCTAAGTATCATTTATTATCTAAACTTATTTTAGACATTGGACCAAATATAATTTTCTGGTAAAAGTTACACTTAAAAATTGACTCGAAGAGTTAATACGTGAACCTTACTTGAAAGAAAAATCTATAGGTATGGCTGTTTCTGAACAATCGCAGTCTTATGCATCCAATAAAAGAACCATTTCATGGTAATGAACGAAAATAAGTGCGTGTTTCGAGAGTCGGCGAAAAGGGCACAGAGGGTGTTAAAAAGAGGTAACGTCCCGTTCGACAATGACGGAAGAAGCGATAGAAAACGGCGCTCGTTCGAATCACTTTTGCGAGTACGCGAAGGAAATGGCAGGGGCGCGTTAAGGTACGTGGTGCTTCCCGCATAAAATACTTTCCCCGGTCTAATCGAGCTGTCGTCGAAGTCACGTAGCCTCTGCCGACGCTGCAGAACAGATCGTTTATTGCGATTCCAAGCTTCCGAGGCGGTTATACGAGCGCGTTAAGTCATCGTCTTCAATTAAGGGTAATCGGTAAATTGCTCTGGCCGCTATCAACCCCGGCACCCTGGCGCCCAAACTCACGGCGTACCAGCTTTCCCGCCAAGGGACTAAACGAGACTTTTGCCGCCGGAAGATACGGCACGAATTCTACTTTTGCTGTCGTCGACGTTTGCATGTATTACGGTTATCTCGACATCTGCGCCATCAGGTTGTCGCGATGATTCAACGTTGAATGCGCTCAACGAACGGAGAGAAGGAGGGCCTGGATAAAAAGAGTGTCGTCGCTTGACGTACCCTGGAAGGGTGTCCACGGAACGCGACAAGATTTCTCCGCGATTTTGTCGACAGAAATTCCACCGAATACGTGTGAGCGTCTTCAAATGGTTACGTCACCTTCGAGGTCTTGGAATGGTAAATAACTTTCAGCTTTTGGCTTGGTATAAAATGTCCAAGGTTTTATATCTGCTTTATGCAGGTCACTCTATTTTAAGATAATCGTGATACATAGTCGTTTCATTCGTCAGTTTAATTGATGTCATTGTTGTATCCGACTTCTCGTGAAACTAATGAAGCTACTGCAAGAAAATTAGGTGTTTGACTAAATAGACAAGAGAGTGACTTTTCCTGCTTTTACGATGAACAGCTCATATTATGTCATATTACTACATTGTCTGGATATGATTGCACATGTGTGTGCTTACATGATCATGAACTATGTCCAGTATTCTTAAAATTATTGATAGAAAGCTATTAAGGAAAAACTGTCACGAGACTGACAAGTTGCTAGGACAAGAAACATGTAATATCTTCAACATTATATCATAATGAAAATATATGTCCCTCTTCTGATGTATGATCATGCATGATTCTCAGCAGTGGTCACATGTCTGAATATATGTATGATGGTACATGTACACATATAAATAATAATTTGGAAATAAAAGATGACATGTAATTCAAAGACCTCTCGGCCATCAAATGTCGGAACGCATAATTTCGACGAGAAAGGAAGGGATTAAACACGAACGTCGATAAGAGTTCGTCGAACGCAGGACCCCGTTGTTCGCGGCCGGTTATCATGGAATTTTTATTTCCCGCCAACATGCGCGAGGACAGGTACCGCCATAAATCGACGTCCGCGGATGTTCGCGGGCGAAAAAGCCGAAATATAAAACTGAAAATGACGGGCCGGGACAATGAATATCGATGCGTCTCATCCACGCGAATATTTCAGCGTGCGTCGCGAGCTACACCGGTGATCAAAGCGCGCGATCAGCGTTCGGTCTCACGCATCCGTTTCGTTTATTTATTTCTTCGTTTTTTCGCTCGTCCATTCTGTTCGACGTGCCTTCACGAAGCCGTCGGTGGATTAATTGGTCGAATTTTACATTGTCGTTAACGTACGAGTCATTATCGCGTGGAAACGCGAGCAGACCGTATGCTTCCGCGCTAAATTCGATACGTTGTAATGTAATTATGCGCGCCGGTTAATCCGCGAGCGGAAAAAAGCCAGAAGTGTGAAGAGAAGAGACGGGGAGAGGAAGCAGGAGACTGCAAAGGCCAGCGTCGACGACGCTTGTGTGCATTCATGTATCCGCGTGAAAATCAAAGGCTCTCTTCGTGCCGTTAACACGCTCAGCCTTAATTTTCTTTTACACCTGCCGACCTATCAGCCGTTGATAATGCGAGTCACATTGAGATGCAGCTAGCCTCCTAGTTTCACCTCACACCCTTGGTGGCCACCTTTGAAGCGACGATGCTGGACACCGTGTCACCGCGTCGCGTCGGACATTTTTAAATGGCGCTGTCCGGAGGAGACGTATGCATTTAACATGAACCCGTGTTACGACCATCGCGCGTATTATGAAACTTTCTGTCGACTGAACAAATTGTATGCAACCCGGTTTCCGAACACTGCTCACTGAACCTCCACTGTTCTACAATTTTTAGAATCGCTGGTAAATTGCTCTTTCCTCTGTGGAAACGATCGAATGACTCTAGATGTACATATTTCCTTTCTTTCTTTGGATGTTTGGAAATTTCTGTATCTCTGTATATCTGCATTTTTATGATTCTGCAATTTTATTTTTCTTAAATCTCAAATTCAAACGTAAATTTCTAAACTTATATTCTTTCAGATTCTTTCATCTGAGCTTCGAACAAGGGGGTACTTTCATTTTTCTGTACATCGATATTTACGAACGCACAAATTCATAAATGTACAAATTTTCAAATTTTCAAATTGAATAATTCTGAGTTCATAAATCATACTTGGCTTTCATTGATTTAACTGTTCGTAAAAAATAGGAAATTGAAATAGTTAAAAGTAGTTAGGGACTTCAAATTGCAGACCGTGGTATAACCAAAAGATTACTAAATAAAAATCACCACGTACCCCTAACCTTTGTGCAATCACGAGCATGATTCGATCGTTATTCCCTTCGAGTTTAATGCGAAAAGCTGACAAATAACAGGCGTCCTGGCAAAACTAACAAATGACAGGGGAGCAGAGGACGTAACGTGTCAAAGTCGCCGTCGTCGAAACACGAAACTACCAAATTACATTAAATAGAGAGAAGTCTTTAATCAACGTTGGAAATTCAGACGAAACGTTCGCTCTCGCGAGCGTTGAATCTCGAAGGGGTTGCTTTTGACGGCGACGGAAGACCCGAAACGTAGTGGTTGCTCGCGGGGAAGACGAGTATTTGTCGGATCTTCTCACAATGTGTCATCGTGACAAACACCAAAAGGGGTCGTAATCAACGTCATGTACATATACAAACTTCGCGGGAATCAAAATCCCATAACAATATACAATCAAGCGTATGTTACGCAACTGATCGCTCTAAAATTCTCAAATATCGATCCTTAGCTGGATATGAATATGTTGGTTTAAATATATTTTAGAGTTGTATCACTTCTATATAATTTTGTAATCGTAAAAGTTTGAAGAGTTTGGATATACTTCAATTTTGTAAAACAACTGCAATTAAAACCTTTTAACCTTTAACTGAAATTTAAACCCTTAAAATCTGACCGATGAACAAAACCATAAACAAATAAACTATTACTGCACTTTACTGGGATTTACATTCACATCCACTCCGTTTATTTTCAAGTTACAGCATTTTTTCCAAATGGAAAATAAATAAAACAGTATGCGTTTACAAGTATTTAATTAGTGATTTAAAAGTTATAAAAGAGATGCAAATATTCGACTAATTATTGCAAAGCGGATTACCTGGTAGGATGGGCAGCCGTGTGTCTCAAACATATTCATTTCAGACATGGCCATGTTTATAACTAGATTGCTCAAGTTAAATTTCATTTGTCGCAAAGATCTGTACCAAGAAATTCCTGTTCCTCTCTAACTAGATCAGTAACGAGAACTTCACGGATCCTCTTCAAGTTGAACCGATGAAATGGAGTACAACCGGCCGGAAGATCCTAATAATTATTCCAGCTTCGCTGCAACAGCCATTTCCGTTATACGACCGATAGAGACGGAACTTCGAACGAGAGTAGAGAGACACCCATTTAAGTATCAAGCGTCGTTGTAAAGTATGAAAAGCGATGATTTATTCAGTTTACGTGCTTATAGTCTTTCGGAGACATCGAACTGCAAATTTCGTTTCGGTTAGAGACGAAGAAACACGTACGGACGATAAATTGTATCGAAACACGTTTGTCTTTATCGAAAGAAGGACGGAGAAGCGAAACGAACAACTAGATTCTAAGCGTCCGTCCATTTTATTGACACCACTTTGCTAATGGACCGCCATCTTAGTCACGCTACCGAATCGTATCTCATTTAATGGATCTTTCTTAATATTATACTTAAACAAATGCGTATTAAATTTTCTAGATATCTAATCCAATATTTAATATTTAATAATATTTTATTTTAAGGACACTGAGATATTTTTAGTCATTTTAATGTACTTGTTATTGAATGTTGTTTCTGAAAATATTAATGAATGTCTCCATTTGAGGTGTTCAAGTTTAACCGATCTTTGTTTAAATATTTATGAAACTATAAATATTTGCCCATTGTCTATATTTTTCCTTAGAAAGTGATTTCAAAGATTTTGCAACGAAAAGAAAGATAACTTTTCCCTGGAAACGCGATACAAAATTTATCCGTCTTTACTTTCGAAAGCAAAAACTTGGCCCACATGAAAAAGTTTCACCGTCAACACCGAAGCAAGTGCATCGTCAAACGCTAGTGCTCACAGCCAAATTGCTCTTAAGAGAAGCGTTTCCGTTGCCTCAGATTTAGGACATGTCATTGTCGTTTGAATTTACACACATGTCGTAAATTTTGAGCCACGGTTTGAGCATCATGAAGCCGGAGAGCTCCCCGGAAAAAAAAGATCATATGTAATATTTATCGGGGTCGCTCGAAAAACTGTTTGGGCTACACGAAAATAACGATTTTGGCGCAAATTAAATAACGTCGAAATTTTTAATATAAATTGTTACAATACCCGCGATACCGTAAAAAGCACAACATATTTTACTCGAAAATTATTTTATCATCGAGGAGGGAAAAAAATATTCATCAACAGAGAGCACCGTATTTGTGATAAACAACCATTTTCGACAAAAATTTAATAAATTTTTCCAGCACGTTCAACGATCATTCAGAATGCCACGGCTCTCATTCTACGGAGTTTCTCGAATAACAAACGAGAAGCACCGAAAACGATGGTTGCTCGATTTATAAAGCCGTTTTCATATCAAGCGCACAATTGCGCTGTTATTTTCTCGTTAAACAAACTGAATGATGCCGATCAACGCGCTAAAAAAAAAAAAAGAAAAATGATTCGATGCTTTTGACATTCCTCTATGATAACCATTTTGATCGTTCACGCTTTTTGATCGTATTTTTGAAAGCTGCATTTACCAGGCCTCGAAACACATCGTTGAAAATTCAATGAAATTCAGGCAGCTCGGGTCATCAACTTGTCGATGAACGAAAATTTATACCGCGAGAGAGAGAAGTAGAGAATGAACAATTCACGGAGAAAGACCGTAAAGAAAATGGCGGTCTTGCGAATCGTTTGCTCTCTTTTGTATCATTTGTCACGTGACTTTACGCGAGTGTCACGTTTTAAAAGGACGGTTGACATATTAAAATGGCGCGTGAGGAGGGTGAATTCTCCTTTCCACGTTCTGACCATTTCATCCGCTAAGAATTTAATATTAATGAGACATCCTACCGTTCTTTTTACCCCGAAGATATATTCCTACCGAAGCCAGCAAGGACATTAAGAAAATTACAGATGTTAGACAGATTAATCGGTGGCTTTACCGAAGGAACAAATTGTCATAGGAGGTTTAGAGCTGAATTTTCTGACGCGAAAAAATGGGTCGGTTAATGGAGAAATTACGTATTTTACATTTTCTTAAATGTAGTTGGATGTAGACGATTATAATGATCTTGTTAAATCAAGATATTTTTGTTAGGTACCATTTTGAATGAACTCTGTTCACTATAACAATTCCACAATTCTTAAATAAAATTGTAAGTTTGTAATTCTGGTCTAGACCAAACTTTAAACAATTTTCATAACAAATTATCTACTTATGTGGCAGCCAATTTATTAAAATTATTCAGCTGAATATTTTGCAGCGACAAATTTGCAGCTTTTGTTCCCATTTACGGAATCGTAAAATGTTTGAAAAATACTGTCGAGTAATGTTATCGAATTTGTTTAAAAAGTCGTCTAAAAATTATGCGCGCGAAAAGAAGCGAAGAGCGGGAAAATGAGCGGAAAGCATTGCAAGCCGCGCATCCGTTATTTATGTATAAAGCTTGCACGTGTTGCCGTGCGCCGATGAAGGTTAATTAAAGCGTCGAACGAGTTTTCGCAATAGTCGAATTTTCACGGGGAAATATCGTTCGTTAATCACCGACGAGATATAAAAACATCGTTGGTACAGCCGCGAGAATATCATGACGAAACGTTTCGATTCGATTAAACGCGACTGTTTAATCCACCGTGACACATTATCCGTGCCAATTGCTATTCACCTGTTGTACAAAGTTTCGTGTACACGTCCGGTGTCTGATTAAAAGTATAAATTATCGTTGTTCGCCGTAGGCCATGAGAAAAATATTGTTTGGCAAATTACTCGGCGAAATTTAATTTTTCATCGGTGAATGGACAAGTTTTAATGAGAAACGTACGAAAGTTCGGTGAACTTTTAACGCGATGGAACTTTGTAATACATCATGTATACGAAATCCTTCTACCCGCCTGCGTGTCTTGTGTTTCTTTTCTTCGAACCCGATGGAGATCGCGGAAAAATTGTAATCAGGATATAAAACTTTTACAGGGGATGCTTCGAGATACGAAAGAGAAGGTATCTTTTAAAGATCTGAATACTTAATGGGGAGGCGGGGAATTAACACGGTTCCGGGGTATAAAAATTTAAACGCTAATACGGGATGATTATAGCATACTAGAATGTGCGATAAATATGTAAATGACGTGTTGCAATCGTTGATGTGGATAATTACTGGGTGTTCATTTTTACCATTTCATTGGGGCTATTTACGAATTTACTGCTTTCAACTTCTCCGACAGAAATTTCTAAATTTACAAATGTCGAGTTCCACACTTTCAAATTTGGGAATTTGTAAATTTCTAAAGTTAAATTCTAAAATCTCCAAATTCCAAATTGATTTAGTCATAAATTCCCCAAGTTCCAAATATTCCGAGTGCAAATTTGTCCAAGTCTCAAATTCTCCAAGTCCCAAATTCCTCAAGTTCCAAATTTCCCAAGTCCCAAATGTCCCAAGTTCCAAGTCTCCCTAGTTCCAAATCTCCCAAGTTTCAAATCTCCCTAATTTCCCAATCTACCAAGTTCCCAATCTTCCAAATCCTAAATTCTCCATATCCCAAACTTCCCAAATCCTAAATTCCCCAAATCCCAAATTCCCCAAATCCCGAATTCCCCAAATCCCAAATTCCCTAAATCGGAAATTCCCCAAATCCCAAATTCCCCAAATCCCGAATTCCCCAAATCCCAAATTCCCTAAATCGGAAATTCCCCAAATCCAAAATTCCCCAAATCCCAAATTGCCAAAATCCCAAATTCCCCAAATTCCAAATTCCCCAAATCCCAAATTCTCTAAATCGCAAATTCCCCAAATCGGAAATTCCCCAAATCCGAAATTCCCCAAATTCCAAATTCCCCAAATCCCAAATTCCCCAAATTCCAAATTTTCCAAATCCCAAATTTTCCAAATCCGAAATTCCCCAAATCGCAAATTCCCCAAATTCCAAATTCCCCAAATCCCAAATTCCCCAAATCCGAAATTCCCCAAATCGCAAATTCCCCAAATTCCAAATTCCCCAAATCCCAAATTCCCCAAATTCCAAATTCCCGAATTTCCACCCTCCCCAAATTTTCAACTTTTCAATTCTTCAATTTCCCAACTGTAATTCACAACCTAGTTTAGGCCAACCATGACAAAACGAACCACACAAGTCATATCCGCAACACTTCGTTCGATAGTTAGAAAAAGTATATTTGACCTAAAAACGGGCACAGAAAGAGATAGCATCGGTAACCCGAATTTTTAATTACTATCCAGAAAAGACCGTGGCCTCATCGACAGCAGCGTAATATCGAAATGGCGGAAAAGACTAGAAATTGATCAAAACCGCGAAACAATAGACAAAAGAAAATGACCCTGGATTCGAGCGTTACGACCGTAAAAATAACAAAAGAGTATTCACAAAAGGGAATACACGTCGAATGAACTTATTCATAGAGCACTGTAAGCCCTCAAAATTTACAACCACTCATTGTCACTATAGCGACTCTTAATTTACCCCATGTTAAGAGTGTAGTTTAGCGGGCTGTTCCGCGATTATTAGGCACCATTAAACCTTCCTAGCTCATTCGTGACTAAGAGATAATCATATCACGGTATTCTCTAAAGTGTCCTGCAAACGAAGCTATGATCGTATACCCTCGAGGAAAAAGGAATATATGAAAAGCAATGGCGTGATTGTGGCCAAATATAAAGCGGGAAAATGGGGCTGAGTTATTTTACATATTCTCGGATATTTAAATTCCGTTATTGGAGGAACTGGGAAATTGATTGTTTTTAATCTTGCAAACGTTTATATTTTTGGTGGATCTAAATTTTTGATTCTTCGAAGAGGTGCTTAATTTTTCAAATTTGTAATTTACAATATTATTGAATCTTCAATTTCATACATTTTTTAAATTCGCAAATTTCATATCCTTAAATTTTTAATTTGACAATTTTCACATCTCGAATTTTACAGCGGAAGTATCTAAATATGTAAACTTATAAAATTTCAACGTTCTCAAAAGTCTTTAAATCTTCAGATTCCCAAATTTTTAAATTTCAACATTTCCCTGTCACCAACCCTGCTCAAATGTTCCGCAAGGTGCGATTTTTCATGTCGATTCCCGCAAAGGGGTGATCGACAAAAAGGAATGAAAGATACCCTCGTGGAAACAATTATAAAAGGACCGATGGTGTGGGGCGATGGGTGATAGCCACCGACATTCCCCAGAAGAATTATAATGGAAGAAAGAATAGATATAATAGGGAGTATTTGAAAGGGAAAGGCAAAGATAAAAGATGAGGAGAGTGGGAGGCAAAGATTAGTTAAAGAGACGCCGAAAAAAGCAAAAACGAGAGAGGACCATAGGGTCCAAGAGGGTGATTCACGGAAGAAGAACAGAGAGGACCATAGGGTGTACGAGGGGGTGATTTACGAAGGAAATACAGAGAGGACCATGGAGTACAAAAGGGGAGGTTTATGACGGAGAGGACCGTAGGGTGTAAAGGGGTGGTTCACGAAGAACAGAGAGGATGTTGTGGGCAGAGGGTGGTTTTGGAGGAACGGAGAGGAGTATAGGGTGCAAACGGGGTGGTTCACGAAGTAGGAAGAGGACCATAAGGGTAGTTCACGAAGAACAGAAGAACATGAAGTGCAAAAAGAGAGGATGCAAGAAGAAAGAAAGGATTGTATAGTACAAGAGGGTGGTTTATGAAGAACAGAGATAACCATAAGGTGGTTCACGAAGAACAGAGATGACCATAGGGTGGTTCACGAAGAACAGAGAAGATTGTAGAGTGCAAAAGAAAAGGTTTAGGGAAGAAGAGTAAAGAAGACCATAGGTTGCAAAAGAGCTGGTCTGTGAACAACAGAGAGGATTATAGGAGTGGTTCAAGAAGAACAAAGAAAATCATAGGGTGCAACAAGAGGTGATCTATGAAGAACAGAAAGGATCATGGGATGTAAGAGGAGTGGTCTATGAAACAAAACAGGGAGGACCATAGGATGCAAAAAATATGGTTTACGAAGAACAAAGAAAACCATAGATGCAAAGGGGAGAACAGAAGCGCATAAATGTTCATGAAGAACAGAGAGGACCATAGGACAAGTTTACGAAGAACAGAATCACCATAAGAGTGATTCACAGATATGAAGTGCAAAAGAAATCTACGAAAGAAGAACAAAGACCATAGAGCAAGGTAGAAGGGCAAAGGGCGTTTTGCCCAGCGCCAATTCATCAAGCACACGACTTCACGGTATCGGGGCCAAACCACGGCCAGCCATTTCATCGTTCATCCTCATCAACAACGATTGCCAAGAATCAGTCTGGCCCCCAGTGGAAACAATCCAGTCCTCGGTGTACGATTCCACAAAGTCGCATTATTTCCATCTCTGAAAGCTCGATCTTATCCCCATGAAAAAAAAAAGAAGAAAATTCTCCTCTCTAACCGAGCGAGGATGATCAGCGGCCGTCGATTACAGACGGGGTAATTATTTCCGATGGAACGGCCAGCCAAAGGTACGGAAACGAATCGAGCAACCTCCGATTCCGGCGCACCTGGTAATCCGGTGAAAAGTACGGCCGGATACGACGTAGCTCACGCTCGACAAACTTTTTTTTTGACCTGTTACCTCTCTCTCTCTATCGTTCGCTCTTTTTTCCCTCTCGTCACTTCGTGCTGCTCCCTTTTCTCGTTTAGCTGAGCTTTTGGCGAATTTCTTCGGGGGCGATCATTTTTATTCTTGAGGGACTTTACAAGTGTTTTCTACTTTGTTGTGCAAGTATATATATGTTCATACATCTCATACGGAGTTGACTTTATTATTAAGAGGTACTTGTTTAATGAGAGACAAACAGATACATGAGAATTAATATATGATTAGTTCCACACATGTGCAAGTACATATGTATTCATACATGTCATATGGAGTTCAACCCTTATCATCATGGGTTACTTATTTAATGGCAGACAAACAGACATATGAGAATTAATACATGATTAACTTTATACATGTGCAAAAACATATGTATTAATACATGTCATATGCAGTTCAACCCCTATCATCATGGGTTCCTTGTTCAATAGCAGATAAATAAATATATGAGAATTAATACATGATTAACTATATACATGTGCAAGAACATATGTATTAATACATGTCATATGCAGTTCAACCCCTATCATCATGGGTTACTTGTTCAATAGCAGACAAATAAATATATGAGAATTAATACATGATTAACTTTATACATGTACAAGAACATATGTACTCATACATGTCACATGGAGTTCAACCCCTATCATCATGGGTTACTTGTTCAATAGCAGACAAACAGATATATGAGAACTAATACATGATTAACTTTATACATGTGCAAGAATATATGTACTCATACATGTCATATGGAGTTCAACCCCTACCATCATAGGTTACTTATTTAATGGCAGACAAACAGACATATAAGAATTAATACATGATTAATTCCATACATGTGCAAGAACATATGTACTCATACATGTCATATGGAGTTCAACCCCTATCATCATGGGTTACATGTTCAATAGCAGACAAACAGATATATGAGAATTAATACATGATTAATTCTATACATGTGCAAGTACATATACATATAATAATACATGTCATATGGAGTTCAACCCCTATCATCATGGTTACCAATCCATGTCCAATTACTTATGTCAGGAGTAAATTCAGCTTGGTATCAGCCGCCATCAGTCGTCTCTCCAAGGAGCATGAATGAAGCAACGAATTGCTTTCGTCGCTTCATTTTTCACGCAGCCCCGAGAATAAACCTAGCAAGTGTCGTTCACAATGCGTCCCTGGTTGCACAATGCTCAGCATTTTGGCAAGTCACCGGTTTCAATCAGCGTGGCGGGTTGCTGCGCGAGAAAGTACGTTGCTGGTACCTCGTGGCACGTCGATCGCGAACGCGTTTTGTGTCTTTGCTGGATGAAAAAACTGCGACGAGGACACAGGGGAGCAGGAAACGGAAGTGTTGGCCGAATTCGTGAAAAGCCGAATGGCTATTCGTCATTCGCGACGTCTGGACGAGAGAAAAGGTGGCAAAATTTCAGTCTGCTGCTTGTTTTCTATGCTGTATGATTGGTACCTCAAATTTATGCACCTTTCGTGCTTGAAAATTTTTGCAACATGGAGAAATATATTCTTTGTTGTATGAGAAGTATATTCATTGTAGTTTATTTGTTTCTGTTTGATTTGTTGCAATTTCGGTTTACGAATTTTTTGAGGTTTCGGTAGGGGTTGAAATAATGGCGAAAATTCCCGGAGATGTTCGCGAATTCTCAAATCCCACAATTTCAAAATCTTTAATTTCCCAAATTTCCTAAAATCTTCCCAATCCCCGTTTCCTCGAAACAGCAAGTTCCGCGAATTTTTATATTTTATCCTTCCATTTACAGCAGTAGAAACGGTCCGTAAACCGCTTTATTTATAGTGCTTTTAGCATCAACATTTCGATCACCGTCAGACTCTTCTAAATTAAAAAGCCCTTTCTAATACCGTAAACCGAGTTTCTATCGGAACAAGATCAAAAAGGTGATGGTCAAAATCGATACTTTATCAATATGGTAAATCGATTCTAAAAGCGATCGTTCCACGTTCTATTAAACGTGTTGCCTCCGCAATTTTCGCCATAAAAATGCTGTTTGACGTAACGGCGTTATCTTTATATAAAAACCTGCGTACACAGGAACGATCGATTGAATTTAGAAGCTAATTACAGCTCGGTATGTAATCGAAGCAGGCAATTGGAGAAAAAAAACTGCGGGCTCTTTCGTCGATCGAAATCGGTCAACATCAACCGATATTCGCGAGCGGTGTTTCATCGAGAAGTGATAAATCGCTGGTCGTTAGCTGCGGCAAGATCGTTATCCCGACAGGTATTATATTGAACGAGATTTCATGAAAATCGAGGACACGCTCCGTCCGATCGAAACGGTATTTTATAACCTTTCGTCGATACTTCTGGCTCGAGTTTTATATCGGACGTAGAAATTGGAAATCGGTATCCGGCCGGGGCGTCCTCGAATTGATTTCCCTTCGGCTAACAATAAACAACGCTCGCGATTAGTCGCGAGCAAAACGAAACGCTCGAGATCGAGTGCCAAGGAAATTAAACTCGATCGCACTGAAATTCGAGTCAAATTAAATCGGTTTACTATTCCAGCTAACCGTGATTAAACGAAACTCGTTCACCTACGTTCTCTTTGTAATTACGAGCGGGTTAATCTAACCTCTTCAATGATCTTTTTTTAGACTTTTTTCTTACACTTTTTTCTATGTTGATAACACTTCTGTGTCGATAATACACAAGATGATAATAATTATTAGTATGAACATTAATTATTTAACAAAGTATTATAGGTCATTAAATTTGTACAAACATTATATTTTTGTGTGTATACGTCAGAGACCCTGAAGAGGTTAAGTGGGTCAAATTTAAATTAAATAAAGTATCTCTAGTTTATGAAATTGTAACAGTTCGGAAATTTTACTATAAGATACTTAATACACCCTTAACATTAGATTTTTAAAAATTTGAAGTGCATAAGGGACATAAATAACAATGTACCTAATAACAACAATTATATTTAGTTAAAACACTGTTGCATTTTATCTTGTATTTCATATTAAAAGATATAATCCAAAAAACAACAATAAAGAAATAGCGAACAAAACGCACTACAGTTTGCGACGATATACTATGATCTCTTCAAAGAGTTGCATCAAACGTTTTTATTTTCTAGTTCCATTTATCGAATCCACTGGACAGTTTCCCCACGTGTTTAATTTTTCTCTGTCGCAAGCGATTCAAATTAAATCCACGAGCGATTTAATTGAACAGTGACAGAGTAACTACTGTGTACAGGGCGATGCAAATAAAAGCGGTTTCGAACTCTTTTCAGTTTAGTACTTGAACAGTTTGTCAGTGAAAATGCTGATGAACCTGTTAACTGTTGACATTCAAGTCTTTTCACATTACCAATTCTTTCTGATTACTACATTTAACATGACTTAAATTATTACTTGATACTTCAAATTTTTATGAGTAAATATGTAGATTTGTAGAATTGAGGTTATGGATCGATAAAAGTTTCATTCAGAATATTGGGTTTCGAGATTACATATAATTGAATTATTGTAATAATGATAATTAATGTTAATAGTGGTATTTTTGAAGTGCTGCAAATTCAATTACAGCAATTAAGGTACTTAATTAGTGTAACTGTTATTGCGAGTACTATAATGGAATTCCTATATGGTTCTTAACGATATTTTTCTACGCCAAGCTATTTTATGTTTCGCATAAGCTTTACTTTGAAATACTCCTTATTACAGTCAATAGCAAATGCAACCGTGAAAACATTGAAATTAAATTTTCATGCAATTTAACGAAAATTTCCACCCCTCATAAAATTTTAATTAAACCCCGAATATTTTACCAAACTTAAAAATAAACATACTCAGTTCACTGAACACGTTCCGAAAGCAGGTAAAACAAAATAGAATCGAAAAAGCCGAAGAAACGGAAATCAATTCCCATTGTTTTTCACGGTGCGATAAGCAACGACCTCCAATATTCGCAGTCCCCGTCAAAGGGTACGCTCGCAGGTATAATTAGCGGATTAAATTCGCCCCGAATTCCGGGCAATCGCGCGAAATACTCGCCGTGCCCGTTGATTTTTGATTACGCATCGGCTCTGCGTGATAACATTCAGCCGCGTTCAACCGAGGTCGCGGGTGAAATCGTTCGAAAGAATTTATTTCGCCAGACTGGTGGCGCGTCCCGCGTTTATTCCCGACTATCGCAGCAACGCGATAATCGTCGCCCTGTAATAACAATCGCCGTGCCACCCAACGACATTTTCGGTTATTCGTTGAATTTCCAACATCGCCAGCTGCAGCGTTCCCCTATCTCATCTGACCAAGGTGTGAACGTCCGCGTAAATAGCCGCTCGGACAATACCCAAAACCATTTCCCGCTGAAAAAAAATTAATATTTTTCGACCATTTACACGGGATCGTTCGCTCCTATCCATGTTTGCCGATTTTTATTGTGTACGATGTACTTTTCTTTGTTTGTCGGTTGAACACCTGCAAATTTTTTGTTAATTCTTGTCTGAATAGTTCCTTTCTTCTTTTATGAATAGTTAACATGTACTTTAATGCAGTCTCTTAAATTTCTCTTTCTTCACTGAATATTTAAAGTGTACCTCAAGTTCTTCATGAAAATAGTTCATCATGCAAGTGCTCAGATATCATTGTACAAAGTTAGAGTTAACCCAAATCGTTCATAGAAAATTGTAACAAATAAAATGAGATAGATGGTAGTTTTTGTATATGACGTTGAGAAGACTAATTATCTATAAATTTAGAAAATTTGCTCCACTTATATGAAGTATCGCAAGAACTATACTAAGCCGCCATTTTGTAGAACTCTTTACTCTGGTAAAACTCGACGATTCAGTGCAAATAATTTCTTCGTTAAAACTGCACCGAAATAAAATCGCGAAATCGATCTTCGAAGAACCATCCATCGAGATATAACGATATTCGAAGATGAACCATTCCTTTTTCCGATCTCCGAGAATTGTAAACCTACGTTTCGACTCGTGAACTCCGATGTTACAGCGTTGAAATAAATTGACGGCTCGATCTCGGCTATATTTTCTTCATCGTCCCATTTCACGAGGGTAACAACGTTCACTCCACGATAAAGGAATGGCTCCGACCACGAATTGAGATCTCGTGAAATCATTCAGCAACGGCTACATCCAATACTTTCGCTGCGAGCTCGATCTTTCGCATCGGAACATTCGTGTCGTTCCATAAATCAGCGAGACAAAGGGATGGGCGTGAAACGCAGACAGAGGAAAAGGTAGAGAAAGACGAATGGTGTGTGTATGCGTTCGGTTGCATGTGTCAGGCGAGCTTGATAAAAAGCCACTTGCTTTCGGAACGATGTATGAGAATCGGATCAACACCGACGTACTCGATGAATCGAACGGAATTCATTGAACGGAGTACAAGTATAACCGCATTATGCAAACCAGCTACGTATATTTTATTATTTGGCGACGACATATTAGCTTATCGTGGCATTGTTGCCGGACAAAACAAATATACGCGAGTTTGCATACGAATTTCCAAGCGTTTGTGGTTGAGTGGCGAAACGATCGTTTTCGTGGATGTCAAATGACTCGAAACGAAACATAAAATCTTTACAATATCTTCCTATTTGCACTATTTAGTTACAAGTTTCTTTTGTTAATCGAACATAAATATATATTCGAGAAAAATGATTAGGTCCTTATAAGTTTCAAGATCATAACTAAATAACAATCATAATAACACAAAACCTGGATTTCAACTGGATGGACCCTTTGGACTTAATTGCTTCCCTAAGGAAATATTTTAAGTGGTGAAATAAAATCTCTGAATGAATGAAAATAAATAAAAACACCCACCCTCGCAAGAGACACTTTCATAACCTGTCCCGCCTCCACAGCCCCTAGCGCAGGAAAAAACCGAAACGTCACTCCACATAATCTCTATATTCCATCACTCTATATATCTTTTGTCATGAATTAAATAGATAAAATAAATGTTATCTCTCATAAACGAAAAGAAAATTCGCATCGTTCAAAAGAAACGTTTGCACAGATTACGTTCCCGTAAACACGAATCCAATTATGAAAATGCTGCTCATCGTTTACCGATATCCTAACGAAACAGCTGTTTTCAGAATCGTCCCTGAAAAGAAGCAAAAGTTACGACTTCAGTCCACGAAGTTAAACGTTCTTAAAATATTCAAATATTTAAGATTCCGTTTACGACCTCCGAACGTCATTAAAGCTTCGTTTGCCCGGGTATTACGAGGAGCTTCATATTTACCCTCTTGCTCTCTCCGGCCAGGCCAAGAAAAAACTTGTTCGTCAAGAAGGGTAAGAGGAAAACGAGGCCGCCACGCGAGTGTTGCAGAATCTTTAATAAATGGTAAACATCTCGAAGCAACCCCGGGGCCAGAACTCTCGTGCCACGAAACCGGCACAGCGTATTTACTTATTCGCAAAGATGAGAATCCGCAAAGTGGCGAACAGGGACAACAGAGCTGAATGCATATTCCGGGCAACATTAAAATCTCCAACATTGTCTCGGGCGGAAGTCGCTTCTCTTTATTCGCTGCCAACTGAACGTGTGATCAGATGCTGCATTAGACTTATGAGTGCAGTTTGAGAAGTTTGTGAGTAGGTTACGTTATGTACACTTTGTGGTACAAGTCGAGTACGTACACATAAGTCCTCAGATATAGAACTGTAAATTTTTCTTGATGCAATACATCTACTGTTATTAAACCTTTGGGACGCAAAAGTTAATAAAAAGCCTCTACTCTACAAGGGATTAAGTCTGTAGACATGAAAAATACGGGCAGACGTAATAAGACTTTTCACAGTTAGACGTTATTCATTCGTATGTCCATGTAGTCTTTTATACCGAGACGGTTTCGAGCCTTGTCCAGGTCACTTATGAATAATTGTGGTTTGAAGGGATTTGACGGTGAATGGCAATTATCAGAATAATGAAGATCCAAGGGTTTATGCTGATTCAGGGTGTGACACACTTGAAGGTATTTTTACTGTGAGTGGATAGTAATCCAAAAACTTTTTATTTGACAAGTTTGGACTCTTCTGAAGTCGTCATTTGTTCTTCATCAATTGTGACTATTGTTTGTTGGATATTATAAAGGGGTTACATATCATAAATGCTTAAGTATCCACAGCTTATCATCGATACATAAAGATGTGTTTATATTAGGCAAATTATAAGTCTGCAATGTGCATCATTGATTTAACCGTAATGTTTGAAAAGACGGTTATTAAAGCCAGTTCAGTTTTCTAAGCCGTTCGTAAATTCTACTCAGCAAAAACAATGCTGACACTTTTAATGTGCTCGGAATATTCAAAGATCGTTTTCCTTCGTAGCTTGCTTTTTCAAGGATAATTCCGCAAGAAGAACGTAGCCCGGTTGTAAATGCGAATCGGTGAGGGCAACGAAGCCCGAACGAGCGGCGCGTTTGAAATTTTCACGACGGAATTCACGGCACACCGGTGTACTTCGGCGAATGAGACGCGGAAATCCAATAGAATCCAAGGCGGAAAGTCGTAAACACAATGTGTCCTTTCTACGCGCGCAAACGAGCTGGCGAATGCATTTTTCAAGCGGAACGAAACCTTCGCCGGTTCGAGGAAGAAACGCTGCGAACTTTCCCCATGGAATTCTTTCAGTTGGCAACGCCGGTTTTAATGGGGGTTCCTAGCCGTTCCGATCCCTGTGTCTACGTACAGGCCAGCAGGCTGATAAAACACGTCGGGGAAACAGGGACGCGATACGGGGATTGAGTGCGTTAATATTGTAGACGTTATTTTACGGGATGCAAATGCAGCTGGATTTCCGCTGAAAATACGAGCTTAACGAATAACACGTTTTATTAACGATAACAAGCTCGTGCTTTCTTTCAAAATTTATTATTTACTCTTTTTAATCTTTTAGAACTTGATTATTCCGCTGTTTGAAATCGTATTTATTATTTAACACTAGGATTTAGTAAATTTAATGCAATTTTTAAGATACCTTTTCACTGGCTAACACTTTCTGCTTCACTCACAAGATTTGTACTAACAAATTTAAATAGTGCATTGAGAGGTTTTGTTTTTGTATGAACATATTTTATACTTCTTTTAATATTTTAATGTATATGCATCCATGTAATTTTTTTGCAATTTGTTATAAATATTTTACTGTCGTTTTTGGATAAATATTATGTACTATATTATCCAGTAACAATAGTTTGATGGACCCACTTATACTCAAGAACTGTTCACACTAAAACTACAAAATAAAATCCATGAGCACATACAACTATTTTATATCTCAACAAAATATATCCGACATTTCAAAAAAAAAAACAGTAACAAAATTTTGTAACAAAATGTAAATGTTTTGTAATAAAATCTAAAACCTGAAACCAGCAATTTTGTTTAACGAACTTAGCAATCGATATTAGTGTTCCGAACTTAATATCCCTCTTGAACAGTCATTCACAATAAACTTGCGCTATCTTTCGATTTCTCACAAAATTCAGCAGAATCGTTTGACACACGATCTATTTCGCCCGACGAGAAAATCGTAATATCCTCTCGCCGTTTGCTTCCTTATACCCGGGATGTCTCCAAGTAAAACCAACACCGTCCCTGCGAAATGGGAGAATCTTGATAACAGGGAAGCTGGCTAGTCCCGGCTATACACGAGACAGACAAGAAATAGAACCAGCAAGCTCTCTGCTCACGTAACGGACAAAGTTCATCCGGAACGGCTCTGTTGCGGCCAGAGTTAAGGGTGGCCTCGACCGTTCGTTAGGGGTTGTTTTTGTCCTCGCACGCTGTCTAGGTCGACCAAAACGACCGGTTCGTTTCGACTTTCCTACACTGTCTTTCTTTTATTATCACAATACCGATTTCGCTTTCTGACAGCGTTTTTGGTAGCTGGATATTTTTTTTTTTGGTACCTGTGATCATGTAGGAAAGATAATTTGAAAGTGGAATTATTGGAAACGATATTTTATTATTCTGTTTAAGCAGATAACGGTATTTTTATTTAGGTATTTTGGACCTTTAGTATTAAAGATTTTAACTGGTTTAATATTTTAGTAGTTTGATGTTTTGCTATTCTGGTACGTAGCTATTTTAATACTTTACTGTTCTACAATTTTTAAATTTTATTTTTGTGATACTCTACTATTTTATTATTTCTTCATGTTGCTGCTATTTATTTGATATTTTTATTCAATTAGTATGTTTTAATAGATTTGAACATAGATTTTACTACGTGTAATTATGATTTTTCAATGAGTAATTACTTTGAATCAGACGAGGTAAAAGGCAGAAAATTTACATAAAATTTGAAGTGCAATAGCGCGAATGAAATCGCCCTATCTTAAAGTAAACTTTGAACGTCAATAGTAGACTGCAATGGGATGTCCCAGTGTGCGATAATGAATTTCTCGAAGACAGTTTGACCTCGCTTCCGGCAAGTAAATCCTGAAGGATCATCCGGTTGTACGTCTGACGAATATCCAGCAGGAAGAAAACGGTACTCTTTTGACCCGTCGTTGATTCGAGAATAGAACTTACGAAAAGTTTTTCGTATCACCGTGAGTTATGTCGAAGGAACTCGAACCATGTCGACGCTGCGATGTAGTCATCTCCGTTTCGATCCTCGAAATCTAACTTTCTCGAAGGGAAATTCAATTCGAGATGTTTGCCTCCGGGAACTGATGGCGACCTACTGAACTTTGTTAATTTTCATTTCTGTAATTCTTATTTCATTTTCGTCTGATGAAAAGTTCCGAATGAAGGGTACTACTTTTCAAATTATTTTCATTACTGTAAAATTCTGATATGTGACGATAGTTTGAGAATTTTAGGAGTTTGAAAATTTAGTAATTTAGTGATTTGGAAATTTGAAATTGGGGATTGGTAGTTTATTTTAAATTTAGAAAATTTATGAATTTGAATGTAACCAGAGCTGCTACTTGACTATAATTTTAAGTATATTTAACTGAGCCAACTTATAATTGGCATTATCGTCCATCAACGTTAAACTGCCTCGTTTAAGCTTTTGTTGTGCAAGTTAAACTGTAGGTCACGTGTAAACTTAACCTTATGTGACTAATGAACGTAATGTATACACGCGACGAGTCCTTAGCTAGCGGCATTATAATGTTTGGATAGTCACATTGTTATTTGTTAAACCTATTACAACTAACATTCTAAATAATTCAATATTGAACATTTTCCCAATTTTCATCATACTTATTATAAGTTCAAAATACTTCCTATAATACATATATTTCTTCAAAAAACTTGATGGTCAATTAAAATTAAAGTTCACGGTCATATATAAAAATATCAATTCGTAAATTTAATGGAAGATTTAATTTTCGTCTGAAGATATTTTTCAGACATCTCAGTATTTTACAAAAATTATCTATTGAATTATGTCCTTGATAAAATAATCGCAAAGTAAACGTGAACCATTCGCAACCTAAACAAACATAACCTAAATATCTGCAAAGTTTCACAGAACATCTATCAAAGAATTATAATAAAGGTTGAAGAGTAAATTTTTAAAAAATTTCTCACATTGGTTTCTCAAAATATTTCTTTATTTCCAAGACGCGTTTACATATTTCGAGAAGTTTTTCGAGATAGCAGACGAAGAACGTTCATCAAGAATTCTGAAAACGTTGGAGTGGATAGGTAGCCTCTATTCAAGAATCGTTTGAACAATCACGATTCTCCGTCTCCTCTTTGTTCGCAAACGACCAGCCAGCCATTAGTTTCCGAATTCTAGTCCGAGATGCATCCGGCCTATCGATGGAACGTTATCAGTAGCAGGTGCCAGACTGCATAATTGCTCGAGCAGAAAGTCATTCTGGCCAATATCGATGATGCATAGCTTGTAGAGAAACATTGGTACCTAATATTGCGTCCTGAGGTTCAGTACGCTGCTGTTTCCTCTCGTGAATTCATCGGTGCGTTTCAAAATATTTGCCGGATAATATGGAGAATATTATCAGTGGAATATTGGTGGATGATGTTCGCGATATCTAATGTAGTGATCTAATGTATCGTTCACTTCTCCCAATCTCTTGTTTGTAAGCAATAAATATTGATTATACATTAATATCTGATCTTTAAACTTCTTGAGGGGGAATTTAGAAATGTTCAATTCTGCAGAAATTTTCAAATTTTTAATTTTCGAATCTACAAATCCTTGAAACCTAAATTTCTGAATGCCTACATCTCCAAGTTCCCACATCCCCAAGTCCCAACGTCCCTAAGTCTCCACATCCCCAAATCCCTACATCTCTAAATCCCAACATCCCCAAATCTCTACAACCCCAAATTTCCTAAGAATAAATTTCCACGATCTAAAATTCGAAATTTTACTATCCCTGATCCCCACATCCCCAAATCCCCAAATTTCTAAAACCCTAAATTCTCAAAATGTAGAAATTCTCACATCCCTAAACCCCAGAACTCCTAAACCCCAAAACTCCTAAACCCCTAAATCCCTAAACCTCGAAGTCCTTAAATTCCCCAATTCACAATATCTCAAAAAATTTCTATCACACTCTGATTTAGTTTGCATCTCTTCCACGTTGTAAGACTGAAAGTTGCCTTCGACTCGACCGAACGATTTTCAACGGATTAAAATTTAATATCTCGATAACAGATCACTTTAAATCGCGTCAAGTGACAAGTTATTAAAAAGATGGGGATTATTGCGTGCTATTAGTGCCGATTGAATGAGCCCGACTGATTAAATAGCATTTATTTCGTGTTGGCAAAATAAATTCGCTAACCGATATTTTCATCGCGAGTTAATCAAATTGAAAACTGCCGCTAATAATCGAATCGTTCATTCACCGAACAATCAATACCACTCTCGTGAAATTCACTCGGAAACTTTGATTGAAAGCTCATGAAAGAAGCTCGTTCCAAGATTTCCGTTTTCCTGCGAAACTTCGTCGCGATTTAAAGTGAAAAGTAATCGCTATGGATTCAAACCAAGATAATAACTGTGGTCACCATTGTTATTATAAAGTAATATATATATAGTATTTTATTCAGTTATTGATTTTTTTGTAACTTTGAAAATGGTGGATAGTAAATGTTATTTAGATGATAATATAATAGTACTAGAATTGTTAGGGGTAGTTTTTAATGAATCTTTCATAGTGTGGTTTTATTACAGTTGTTGTCTAAGTTGTTATTATATTTTTTCTGAACTGTCTTTTTGGGACGAATTTACAAATATTTAAATTCTCAAATTTCCAAATTTCTAAATCCCCAAATTCTCAAACTTCCAAATCCCTAACTTTCCAAATTTCCAAATCCCCAAATTCTCAAACTTCCAAATCCCTAAATTTTCGAATTTCTAAATCCCCAAATTCCCAAATTTTCAAATTCCAAAATCCCCAAATTTCAAATTTTTCAAGTCTCTAAATTTCCAAATTTCTATATCCTCAAATTTCCAAAATTCTAAAATCTTCAAATAGCCAAATCCCAATTTCCCCAAATTTCCAAATCCCCAAATTCTCAAACTTCCAAATCCTCAAATCCCCAAATTCCAAAGTTCCAAAATCCTAAAATCCTAAATTTCCAACTCCCCAAAAATTCCCATATTCCCTCACATACACCGAAATGTCACAGTAAACGAACAACTGTATAAGAAGTCTCTCTCTTCATTTCCTCGAAAGGTAACGAAATGTCGCGAACCTCCGAGATCGAATTAATTCGTTTAACAATGCAGATTTTTGGTACGCGAGAAGAATACGAGGGTGTTTCAAGCAGTTTGTAGGCTGACAGTAGCGGAATAATGTCTGTTAATGTCGCGACGTCGAGAGCATCGGTAACCGGCGACGTTTCAAGCAGCGAGTTTTCTTCCTGAATGGAGTTGAAACTTTTCGCGAAACTTATATTGCAGCGAAACTCGTTAAGATGCCACGGACATCGGTACCGAAGCTCATTACCATAATCTTCAAAGTAAGTCCTCCGGACTTTTTTGTATATCAATATAAGAACATGAAAAGTTGCGCGCTACTACAATCCGCTCTTTTTTCTTTTTTCGCTCCGTTACGAACGGCATGATTAAAATCCTGGCAAAGGATCAATATTGTACTTCTTTGATATTGCAACCATTAAGGAATAAGATCCAACAACATTACAAGTAGTTTCGAAATTCACTTCTAAATAATTTACAACGGAATATTTCGAAAGACTTCCGAGGTAGGACAAACTTTTTGAAAGATAATTTTGTGGAGTATCTCTTGAATTATTGAGTTTTTATCATTTTGCTTGTGGAGTTTTTAAGATCATGGAGGTAGGTTTTATGTAGGTTTTATTTTCGACGACATGGTAAGATGATGTTGGTGTAATTTGCAGATGTAAGAATTTAAGATACTAATTTCGAAATTCTCGGATTGTTAGTTTCTCAAATTTCGGTATATAGATGTACAAGTATCCCCAAATACCTGCGTTCTCCAATACCAACTTCTATAAATACAGACGTCTCCGAATACCAATGTCCCGAAATTTTTGCATTTCCAAGTTATTACACATTCCAAATCCCTACGTCTTCAAATTCCTACACACCCCAAATCTCCATTTCTCCAAATACCCACGTCTCCAAATACCTATGTACGTCCCCAAATTGCTACATCTCCAAATTCCCACGTCCCCAAATCCCAACATCCCCAAATCTCCACACGCGCCAAATCTTCACATCCCCTAATTGTTACGTCCCTAAATTCCTATGTCCCCAAATCCCAACGTCCCCAAATCTCCACACGCTCCAAATCTCCACGTCCCCAAATCTCCACACGCTCCAAATTTCCACGTCCCCAAATCCCAACGTCCCCAAATCTCCACACGCTCCAAATCTCCACGTCCCCAAATCTCCACACACTCCAAATTTCCACGTCCCCAAATCTCCACACGCGCCAAATCTTCACGTCCCCAAATTGCTACGTTCCCAAATTCCAACGTCTCCAAATTTCCACACTCCCCAAATCTCCACGTCCCCAAATTTGCTACATCTCCAAATTCCCACGTCCCCAAATTCCTATGTCCCCAAATCCCAACGCCCCTAAATCTCCACACGCGCCAAATCTTCACGTCCCCCTAATTGTTACGTCCCTAAATTCCTATGTCCCCAAATCCCAACGTCCCCAAATCTCCACATCCCCAAATTGCTACATTCCCAAATCTCCACACGCTCCAAATTTCCACGTCCCCAAATTCTTACGTCCCCAAATTCCTATGTCCCCAAATCCTAACGTTCCCAAATCTCCACGTCCTCAAATACCTACGTCCCCAAGTTCCCAGACTCCCACATATCTAACCCCACAAATCAAATACCAAATCCTTAACTACCCAAGTCCCAAGTTCAACAAACTACCTTCCTTCCTAAACCTTGAAACCCCAAAAATCAATAACGCACTAAATCCCTCGCTCTTCCATCGCCACATTTTCCCAATGGAAATCAAATTCGCTTCCTGACGGAGTTATAAATTCGTAATCGTCGTGTCTCCTACGTTATGCAACGCGTTAGGTATCGATACAAATGACCGGTCCCGAACATCAGAGTTGAAGGCGTGGATTAGAATAACGCGATGTGTCTAACTGACAAAGATGGTTGGCAGGAAGACAAACGGCAGTCGAACGCAATAACGGGTACACAGGGATCCCGATACAGGATAGCGAGCTTCACTGGCGCGTGCTATTTCGGCCAATTACAAGCATCCAATTATCGAGGCACCGCCGGCCACGGCATCAGAGTGGACGATCGTTACCCTCTGGCACACGCGAAACACGTTTCAGATATCGCATCGCGTGCTTTTCATTCTTCGCCCTCGCCGGCTGCACCGGAAACGATGTCATACGTCATTGCCGGTTTCATTGTGACGTGGAACGCACCAGCAGCGTCCAATTCGATTGCGCCCCGTTGCTGGCATTCCAATCTATCTGGACTTTTGCCGGCATCGATTGCCGAATACAACGCTCGTAAATTGTTGAGGGTATGCGAATCAGCTGGGATACGTAAATATTCCATCGAATTCGATTTAAGATTTTCATGGAGAATTTTACTAGACATTATATTCTTATTCTTTTCTTTTTATACTGCTTTATCGATCGGGGGTATTACTAGTTTCTGGTTATACTACTATGTTTTGTATCAATTATATTATAGTATATTGTATTATGTTACATTTTTTGAAGATGTTCCTTTTATAAAAGAATTTCAAAATTGAGCAAGTCTGTAAAAATTGAACTTTGTGACTTTCATTGTACAGGGTGTTTTATGTTTATTCCTGTGTCAATATATTCTATTTTTTTTTACTTTTAATTATGGAATATGCTGATAGGACAAATGGCAGCAAAAATGAATCACCCTGTATATTTTCACTCGTCTCTATTGATAACATAACCTCAAACTTTATCTACTCTGTTGACAACATAACCCAAACGTGTAACCACTCTATTGACAACCTAATCTAAAACTGTAACCACTCTATTGACAACCTAACCTAACTGTAAAACTATAACTACTATTTCGACAACGTAACCTAAAACTAGACCGACAATATCTAATACCGATGGATTTATAAAATGCGTATGCGAATACTTTGTAACCACAAAGTTTAACCGCAAACGTTGAAAAGCGACTAGTTCCACCGGAATTTCGATAAAGGAAACTTTAAACACAGTTTCGATAAATGGATAGGAACATCGAAGAAGTAGAGAAGAATTGGCTGTGCATCTACCATGCGATGTTCATATGTTCGATATTTGAAAAGTTACGACTTTAAGTTACGCTGGCGCGGAAAGAAAAGTTAACTGTCCTCTTTGTGAAGCGTAAAGCTTCGGAGTCTCTCCCTTGGCCCCGCATTACGACACAGTCGTTCGAAATTTGCATGAAAAAGGTACGAGCTTTCGAGCAACTGGTATATAAGCTACTCCCAAATGAATGCAAATTCTTCTTCGAGAGCCTCTACCGATGAGAGGCAGGGAATTTGCTTACATAAATATGGTGTTATTGTGCCGGCAAGTATTGCTTCATCCTCGCGCTCGCGGTACTCCGCGCGCAATGCTCGACTAACATCCGAGTACATCGCCGGAGTGGCATAAAATATTCATATTAATGGTAATTTCCGCGTTTCGAGCTTGGCCAAATTCCCTGGCACAAGTTAATCCCACGAATATTCACCGATTTTCAGCGCGAACCGAAGTGCACGGAGAATGCGTCCGCGGAACGCAAAACGCTTGGAAAATCGTGAAATGTTGCTTAAATAATTAAACAGTCTATAGGGGGCGTTGAGTTACCCTTCGAATCGTGTTTTTACAGAATTTTAAACACTGTGTTAGAACCTGGATAAGAGGGGAATTTAGTGTAGTACAAATTTCTATGGCTTGAGGGGTGAATACAAGGGTTTAATACAATTCTGAAATCCTCTACCTCTAAACTTCCTAAATTCTGAAATCCCCTATGCTCTTAAATTTCCAAATTTTTAAATCTTCCACTCCGAAAATTCCCAAACTCCAAAATACTCAAACCCTCAAATTCCCAAATTCTGAAATTCCCAGCCCTCAATGTCCCTAATTCTAAAACCCCCAAACCCTCAAATTCCCAAATTCTACAACACCCAAACCCTTCAATTCGGAAATTCAGAAATTCCCAACCCCCAAATTCCCAAATTCTAAAATCCCCAAATCTTCAAATTCCCAAATTCTAAAATCCCCAAACCTTCAAATTCCCAAATTCTAAAACCCCCAAACCCTCAAATTCCTAAATTCTAAAATCCCCAAACCCTCAAATTCCCAAATTCTAAAACACCCAAACCCTCAAATTCCTAAATTCTAAAACCCCCCACCCCTCAAATTCCCAAATTCTAAAATCCCCAAACCCTCAAATTCCCAAATTCTAAAACACCCAAACCCTTCAATTCCGAAATTCAGAAATTCCCAACCCCCAAATTCCCAAATTCTAAAATCCCCAAACCCTCAAATTCCCGAATTCTAAAATCCCCAAACCTCCAAATTCCCAAATTCTAAAACCCCCCACCCCTCAAATTCCCAAATTCTAAAATCCCCAAACCCTCAAATTCCCAAATTCTAAAATCCCCAAACCCTCAAATTCCCAAATTCTGAAATTCCCAGCCTTCAACGTCCCAAATTCTAAAACCCCCAAATCCTCAAATTCCCAAATTCTAAAACCCCCAAATCCCCCAAATTCCCAAATTCTAAAATCCCCCACCCCTCAAATTCCCAAATTCTAAAACCCCCCACCCCTCAAATTCCCAAATTCTAAAACCCCCGAACCCCCAAATTCCCAAATTCTAAAATCCCCAAACCCTCCAATTCCCAAGTTCTAAAACACCCAAACCCTTCAATTTCGAAATTCAGAAATTCCCAGTCCCCAAATTCCCAAATTCTAAAATCCCCAAATCTTCAAGTTTCCAAATTCTAAAATCTCCAAACCCTCAAATTCCCAAATTTCAAATTCAAAAAATACAAAATTTAAGAATAAATTTATTCCCAACCCTCTCTATACCACCGCATGTGACAGAAACTTGGAAATTGTAATTTGATGAAATTTCGATCGTCATTGGTCGGAGCATTGATCGGCCATTGAATGGTAGGTAAATTGAATCAGATTCGGGGGAATTGATCGCATCAGATGGTCCTCTCACCGTTTTGAGGAATCAAGAGACGCAAATAGAGCAAAGCTAGGTGATAAGGCTGCAGCTCTTAGTCCCTGTAGGAGTCTGAAACCGATGTTTCCGATCCTCTGATTGAGGCTATGCGGTGCATAGTCGGTCGATGCTTACTATCTCTTGGCACGCCACCACCACCGCGGTCATCAACCACCGTCGTCCCTGTTATATCCCTGCACACGGCACGCCAATCCCTAATCCTGTCTGGTAATTGTTTTTGTACCCCCTGTGTCAGCCAATTATCGATTGAGCCCGAAAACCCGGCGTAATCAATTATTTGAAAGCCTAAACCGGTTGCACGCGACTACACGTGTTTCTTTCATCCACCGTGCGTGGCTTATGGCTACAGCATTTGTCACGTGTTTTATTTAGTATGCATTCTCCTATCGTCAGTCATATGTTAATCATGCTGAAACATAGGCTACGTTATTGTACAATTTTTGATACAAATTTTGTATGATTGACTAAAGAGTAGTTAGGTTCTAATGAACTGGTACTCATAGTGGACTGATACTTATTGTTAGAATACAATGAATTATGTGGAATATAATGTTCAGTTAGCCAGTAAGTTTAAATACATTATTGTTACTATTATTGACTGTCAAAGTTTGCATATCATTACAAATACAATGCACATCTAATTACAATGATATTAAAATGCACATAAAGCTAAATGTGATCTTGAGACTGAAATTTATTATGGACGATCCCATTACCTATCTATTACTGGAGCAATGTATTTTCTATTAAGTAAGATATAAAATGCGATTTAAGATAGACGTGGCATACCGTAGGTATTTTCAGCATTTTCACTTATCTTTCTGGAGCAGCCGTAAATTGTTCATGTTCCAATTTCTTGCAGGTCCACAGTACGGAAAATTAACGAGGACCTTAGGTAGCAAACATACAAAAATATTGCGATAGGTGAAAGTTTTATCCAGACCGAGATAATCTCGGTCAAGATTGCTTCGTAGCGAGAAGCTCGAGCGATAGGGAAGAACATTATTCCCTCCCTTTCCGCGTTTATATCATTTCACTATCAAGGTGGGACATCGGGAAGCTAAAGAGGGCTTTCGATGACACTTCTGGTTCCCTTCTCGCCTCTTCGGTACGAAATGGTGGCCACCGATATTGGCCCAATTCGAAAACGGCGAACCCTCGGGAAAGGAAATGGATCTTGGCAAGAGGCTGCGCCAGAATCGAATCAGACCTAATCCAGCTGACCGCAACGATTTCACCCTGAAACCGTCGTGTCGGGTGAATTGAAGTCCCCCAAAATCTACGGTGTTCAGTTTCACGGTTGGATCGTGCTGCGATTTACACCGTACCCTCAGTTTTCGGTCAATACAGTTGTAATATATCGCGGCAAAAGCCCTGATACACGCCGTTCAAGCAATTCTAATAAATCGCGAGACACGCCGCTGCAACGATAAAATCCTACTCGAAAATCTCCACGTGATTTGATCTGTTTTCCGACCGATTGTTTCGTGATTGTTTTTATTCGATACCCCTTGTTTCGTTCATTCTGTTCGCGATACTGTGAACGCCAACTTTTTTTCGCTTCACTTTCATTCGGGACGCTTGCAAAGTGACACCAGAGTTTACGCGGATTACGTACTTCATAAGGTTATTTTACGCTGTTTGTACGCTCTAAAGTTTCATTGTCAACACTTAACGCTCCTATCGATTTTTGTACAGATTTTTGTACAGTGTTTTGTGCATAGTACATTTTGATTCTGGATGACTTTTAATATTTTCATATAACTTGTTCAAGCATCCTTTGAATAATTTTATTTTGGACATCACGTTAATCTTTCTGAACATTTATAATAATATAGTACATTTTGACTCTGGATGATTTTTAAAATATTTATACAATTTTTTCAAGTATAATTTGTATAATGTTATTTTGGACATCCTGTAAGAAATGTTTTTCTGAACATTTATAATAGCAACATTATACAAGAAAATAATGTATGAACATTTTATAGTAAGATAATAAATCTTGGACATCATGTAAGAAATGTTTTTCTGAACGTTTATAATAGCAACATTATATAAGAAAATAATGTATGAACATTTTATTGTAAGATAATAAATCTTGGACACCATGTAAGAAATGTTTTACTGAACGTTTATAATAGCAACATTATACAAGAAAATAATGTATGAACATTTTATAGTAAGATAATAAATCTTGAACATCATGTAAGAAAATATTTCTGAACATTTATAATAGCAACATTATATAAGAAAATAATGTATGAACATTTTATAGTAAGATAATAAATCTTGGACATCATGTAAGAAATGTTTTTCTGAACGTTTATAATAGCAACATTATATAAGAAAATAATGTATGAACATTTTATTGTAAGATAATAAATCTTGGACACCATGTAAGAAATGTTTTACTGAACGTTTATAATAGCAACATTATACAAGAAAATAATGTATGAACATTTTATAGTAAGATAATAAATCTTGAACATCATGTAAGAAAATATTTCTGAACATTTATAATAGCAACATTATATAAGAAAATAATGTATGAACATTTTATTGTAAGATAATAAATCTTGGACATCATGTAAGAAAATATTTCTGAACATTTATAATAGCAACATTATATAAGAAGGTAATATATAAACATTTTATAATAAGGTAACCATGTATATAGCAAAGTATAAAGAATAAGTAAACCAGCAATTTGAATTTGGCGCCGAACGTAACTACACACAATGGCGAAGGAGATGAAGCAAAGAAAAAAAGATAGTAATCCGAGGGTAATCCATAAACGACGCAACTCGAGCAACATGTTTCCGACGGTCTTTCCGTGGTAAGGGGAAATCAGTTTCATCTAGCAGTAGGATTACCGAGTGGCCAGAACATTGACAAGCAATAAGCAATTTCACGAGGGAGGCAAGCCATTAGGGAAACCGACGCCACCGCAATCTGACTCTTACCTCTTCGTCGGAATAAATTATTGGCAGTTCTCTTTCTTGTTTCGAGAAAACTCGTGGAAAATGCGAGAGGAAAAAATTCGCCACCGATGGTATTCGATTGATCGATAAAAGCGCAGCGGTGAACCGTTGCTCGATTAATTGTGATTGCTTTATATTACGACCCGATGAAAATGGTCTCGTTCCTTTGTGATATTTCAGTTTTCCGAAGGGAACGTTGATTTTTGTAACCGTAAATGAAATAATATGTTCGTGCTTAAAAATGTTGACTTTACAGGACAGTTTATTTTATTTCTCCGAACACCGACGTTTCTATTTCCTTGATTCTATTATTTGCAGTATTCAGCGAAGAAAAATTAATCTAGCTTTTCATTCGTATCGCAGGCTTTCGATAAAAATGAATTGACTTGTTCGAAACTGCTGTTTTCGATAAATAACGGCAAATCAGTTGAAAATATTATTGTCGAGCCAAAAGCGTTTTCCACGAAACTGTGATTAAACCTGATGAAATATTTTAGTATTCAAATGCACCGAACAATGTATTCATACGAGCGAAGGTAATCAATTGATCAGGAATTTCTGGAATTGGATATAATTTCAAGAAATTATATCTCTAATTGAAGAATTCATTTTCAGATTGGTCTAGTTAACTGTATTCTATACATTTACTCGAGTACATTTATTATGTACGAGTCGTACTTTCATGAGAAAAATTATCACCCGAAAAACTTTCGCGCGTTGAACTTCCACGCGTCAAATTACTACGCGATAAACTTCCATGCGTCGAATTACCACGCGATAAACTTCCACGCGCCGATCTTTCACGTGTCGAACTTCTACGCATCAAATTACCACGCGTCAAATTACCACGCGTCGAATTACCACGCGTTGAACTTCCACGCGTCAAATTACCACGCGATAAACTTCCATGCGTCGAACTACCACGCGATAAACTTCCATGCGTCGAATTACCACGCGATAAACTTCCACGCGCCGATCTTTCACGCGTCGAACTTCTACGCATCAAATTACCACGCGTAAAATTACCACGCGTCGAATTACCACGCGACAAACTTCCATGCGTAGAACTTTCACGTGTCAAATTACCACGCGTCGAACTTCCACGCGTCAAATTACCACGCGTCAAATTACCACGCGACAAACTTCCACGCGTCAAACATCCACGTGTCAAATTACCACGCATCGAATTACCACGCGACAAACTTCCACGCCCCCATCTTTCACGCGTCAAATTACAACGCGTCGAATTACCACGCGACAAACTTCCACGCATCGAATTACCACGCGCCGAACTTCGACGTGTCAAATTACCACGCACTGAATTCCCACGCATCAAATTACAATACGTTTAATACGACGTAATAATATCTATATATTAATAATATCTATATATTAATATCTACTCCACAACATTGTTAACATTTCCAATTTTCACTAACCGCAACTTTTTATCTAATCCCCAAAATGTATATCTGCAGTATACTTCTTTTTAAATCAATTTACAAGTATCGCGGCAGCCAGTGAGCTGACAGTAAAACATATACAACCGTTTCATAATAATGAAACACCAGATAACAATGAATCCTACCGACCATTTCAAACCTTTTAAAAACTGCTACGACAGCTTGCCCATAAAACATACGTATCATAAACGAACAAAGAACGGAAACGAAAAGAAAAGCATTCTCTGCGGCGCGATCGATACGTTTCAATAACCGACAGTGTTTCCGTGCTCAAGGAAAGAAGTGCTCAGCGATGGGTCTTTTTAATAACGCCGCTTATTTCATTAAACCAGGGTGAACGTACCGGCACGGTTAAAGGAAAGTCTGATCCACGCAGTGAAAACACGGTTTGCGACATCAGAGAAAAACTTTTACCGTACCGTGATACATAATGAGGTCTGAACGACTCAATATCGCGCCGAAGAGCCTTCCAACCGGAATTCTCGACGAGCTATGAGCAAGATTATCATAACAAGAGGCCGTATATTTTATATTGCCCGAGTTACGATTGCATGAAATTAACCTCGAGCTTCTGTCGCTAAAATTCTACTGTATCTTGTGTGGTCAAGCGGTATATTCGTTTAATATTTGTATGTCGAGTTAACAAGTGTCACGTTGTTGGAGAACTTGTTTTGGTAAATCTCGTGTTATGTGTCACTGCGGGTATTGAATTATCATGCGAATTACAGTGTTATAATTTAGTACGTGATAAGTTTATATGTGGAGAGATAGCTTGCATTGGATTACGACGCGTCAAATATCTACTCGACGAATTACTACTTTCTGTAGTATCACGTATCGAAATTTCCACGCGCCCATCTTTCACGCGTCCAACTTCCACGCGCCAATTCTTCACTCGTCGAATTACCATGCGATAAGCTTCCACGCGTCGATCTTTCACGTGTTGAACTTCCACGTATCAAATTACCACGCGTCGATCTTCCACGTATCAAATTACCACGCGTCAATCTTCCACGCATCGAATTACCACGCGATAAACTTCCACGCGTCGAACTTCCACGTATCAAATTACCACGCCTCGAACTTCCACGTATCAAATTACCACGGGACACACTTCCACGTGCCAATCTTTCACGCGTCGAACTTCCACGCATCAAATTACCACGCATCGAATTACCACGCGATAAATTTCCACGCGTCGAACTTTCACGTATCAAATTACCACGCCTCGAACTTCCACGTATCAAATTACCACACGTCAATCTTCCACGCATCGAATTACCACGCAATAAACTTCCACGCGTCGAACTTCCACGTATCAAATTACCACGCCTCGAACTTCCACGTATCAAATTACCATGCGACACACTTCCACGCGCCAATCTTTCACGCGTCGAACTTCCACGCATCAAATTACCACGCGTCAAATTACCACGTGTCGAATTACCGCGCGACAAACTTCCACGCGTCGAACTTCCACGTATCAAATTACCACACCTCGAACTTCCACGTATCAAATTACCACGCGACACACTTCCACGTGCCAATCTTTCACACGTCGAACTTCCACGCATCAAATTACCACGCGTCAAATTACCACGCGTCGAATTACCACGCGACAAACTTCCGCGCGTCGAACTTTCACGTGTCAAATTACCACGCGTCGAACTTCCACGCGTCAAATTACCACGCATCAAATTACAATACGTCGAATATATACACATCAAATTATCACGCGCCGAATCACAATGCGTGAAATCATTAGACGTTAAATCACAACGCGTCAAATTACTGTATACTGTATTACTACATATCGAATTTCCACACGTCAAATCAAGATATATTGAATCACCCGGCCTCAAATTACTATGTGTTATATCACCGTGTGTTGATAGCGTCGTACCTCCAATCACTATGTATTGTATCACCATACATTATAGCGTCCTTTAATTACTACAAATACCGCTATAATTTCATAGAAAGAAACCTTGTTGACCACCCCAATATGCCTATCTACAAGATCTATCACTACTACATTTTCGTCTTCGGCAATATAACGAAACTTTATTACAATCCTCATAAAAAGACGTTTCTGTAATAAGAAACGTTCGTACAAATGAATCGAGAGTTCTTGGAATAAATCCGAATAAACTGATAAAGGAGAAATGGTACAAAGTACGATTACACAACGATATTGTTGAAGAAAAGTGTATTACAACGAACGATAAAAGGAACAGCACGGAACGATTGATAAATAATAAGAGAGAAGCGGAAGTTGAGTGGCGTAACGACAAGCATCTAGTCATAACGAAAAAGAAAAAGAAATGACAAATCGCGTGATTATCCGGTACACTGTATAATCATGCAATCGGCACGGAAGCTCGGCTGGTTCGATAGAAAGCACACGAGCGAACCTCGGCAATTTTCACAGTTAACGAGCGAGCCGGAACTTAAGCGTTACATAAAATGGATTTACAAACGCGCATTATATCATGATGTAACTCGCTGTGTCGTGTCCACGAAATGCAACACGGAAAATATGGCAGCGTTAATCCCGTGAATTCGAGACCGACGAGTTCTGTGTCTCGTCGCGTTGAAATTTAAATTATCACCATGGTGGATACAACCATTGAACCTGTTATTTTCTGGTTATTTTAAAATCTCTGTGTATCCACACGAAATATATCGAATAAATCATACCATTGTTCGATATGTAAGAACGTCGTTTGACAGCAGCCATTTTTCACCGATGCATGCAAATTTTTTTATGAAATAAATATTTTATGTAAAATGAAACTTTTGCTTTTTGAAAAATAAACGTCACTGAATTATTGACACTAAAATGTTGACTGTAACTTTGGTTATTCTGTCTACTTTTTTATTTGACAATATTTGATAATATAATATAGAATTTGTTAAATCGACTGATTTGACCTGGAAAGATAACAAATTCGATTGGGACGAACACAGTGAGCTTTACAAAGCGTTTCAACAGAAAAAAAATGTAGAGAATAGTGGACTTATCTAAGAATATACCTGACACCTTGAGAGTATGGCGAAAAGGTACTCAAGACAAAAAGAAGCAGACGATGGACACAAGTTTCAAAGGACGCCGACTGTCATTACCGTTAAACACACAAACCCAGAGAAGACGGACCGAGTTGGCTTTAAAGCTTTGGTCTCGTTGCATCGAGCAACGCGATACTAACGTCAAAGGTAATCTAGTTAAATATATTTCACGGGAGCTCGAGGATAAGCTCGTGCTTAGAATTTAAATACCAACAAATTCGATCGTTCACGGACGAAACTGCGTCTATATGCAAACAAAGTTTCGGCGGTCTTTCGGAACCGTTGTCGTTGAAATAGTCTAAAATAGCTTGGTAGGAAACGGTGCATTATTCCATTGGTTTATCTTTTTGCAATTTACTTAATATTATTATACAAATTTTGAGAATGAGACTTTAAATTTTAGTCACGTAGTTTGGAGAAGTCAAAGAGTGGTACATAGTAGACTTCTGTTATATTGCCATTGATGGAATTGATATTGGGTGATGCAGAATGCAAGGGTGTTAGTAATTCATCGTAGTGGTTTAACCACACGGGGATACGCGACATTCGATAGAGTAGAATGTGTGTATACATACATATGTGTATGCAACATGGTGTGTTGGTAATTTGACACGAGGCAATACAATGCGACAATGGATGCAGTAGAATAACATGTACACGTGTATCTAACACAATATGTAGTGACATGTGACGATACACACGTCTTTCCTACTATACCTAATGGCTCATGTGTGTATCCTACTCTATCCAATGTCACATATGTGTATTTAACTCTATTCAATGTCATAACTGTATATTCTATTCTTTCTAATGTCACATGAGTGTATTCTACTCTAGCCAATGTCGTATGTGTTTGTTCGACTCTATTCAATGTCATATATGTGTGTTCTACTCTTTCCAATATCACATGTGTGCATTCTACTCTGTCGAATATCACATATGTGTATTCTACTCCGTCCAATGTCACATATGTGTATTCTACTCTGTCTAATGTCACATGTACATATTCCACTTTATCCAATGTCACATGTGTGTATACGACTCTACTCAGTGTCATAAGTGTTCTACTCTTTCCAACATCACATATATGTATTCTACTCTGTCCAATGTCACGTATGTGTATTCTACTCCATCCAATGTCGCATATGTATATTCTACTCTGTCTGATGTTACATGTATGTATTCTACTTTATCCAATGTTATATGTGTGTATACGACTCTACTCAATGTCATATGTGTTCTACTCTTTCCAATGTCACATGTGTATATTCTACTCTATCCAATGTTGCATGTGTGCATCCTACTATATCACACATCACCTTGAACCAATCAACTTCCTACAAAAAGTTATGTTTACGATTGATTTTCCTCTAATGCAAACTTTCTAACAATTTAGTTAATCAGAGCCCCAAATGAATTAAACAAGTGCATAATTTCTTCATAATTAGCTAAAACTCGTTATAATATTCAATACAGGTATCGACATCGAAGAGAATATATTGTATCCCACATTTTTGAAAGAATTTCTAAAAAGCTTCATAATTTAAAAATGTCATTAAAAATGGGTGTGAACAAAATTTTGCGACAGGAAGCAGTTTATTGTCACGTAGCGTCGATTCGTTGATCGTGCACCTTCGCACTCGCTCGACTTCAAAACTATGAGCTAATTACGGCAACGTAATTAAGTAATTAACTATCCGGCGTAGCAGGCAGCAAAGCGGCCCCGCTGCCTTAACTCAGTCAACCAGTGAGCGTATGTGCCCCTGCATACACACACACGGACCGTCACACACATGTACACACTAAATATACTTATACACTGACTCGTGCAATTCCCAGGATTCGTCCTGCAGTCACGCAATTAAACCGTCCCATTATTCGGGGCCATCCGGGTACGTAAATGCGCGTAATTTTGCCGGTTCGAGGGGCGACGATAATAATTGCAGATAAATATTCGCGATTAAGGGTGTAATTTCAGCCGACCGTGCAGGGAACCACGTCGAGACGAACGCGCACTATACTCGCGTGACGTTTCGCGCGATTCCTCCCGATAAAGTGCCGTGTGCCGCTTAATTTAGGAATTAGCCGACGGCCAAATACGGATTTTAACCCTTCCGAAACATCGAATCGTTCGATCGACCAAAACGTTGCGATATATTGCCTAGACATTCCGAATAAAAAGCGAATAAACTTTGATGACTTATCGCATGACCGGTGTAAATGATGTAAATTAACTCCTTATCATTTAAACCGACAACAGTGCCAGGAAAATTTATGCATTTTACTGTTATTATGTATATCTCGTTGCACGACTACCATCGCATAAATTTTCCCTGGGTTTCGTACTTTTTATGTCTCGCACTGAAAAATCGAAGTTAACTTTACATTATTTTATATAAACAGTTTCTGTTATTAAAACTTCGTTCATATGCAATATTCTGTATATTTTATTTTGAGCGACACTTTTATAATTTATCATTCCATTCTTTTTTAATCTGATACTTATTTTATTTAAATAAAAATTCTTTTACTTTGTCTAGTTTACGTACGATGTCTGACAGTCTGTCTGCTTTTAAGTTTGATGTCGATTACTGATGTTGCTTGTATTAACGCTGTTTTAATTTTTATCAAGATTTTTGTATGCAATTGCATCTAATTAAGTTACTTCCTTACACGAAGTCATCCATAAAATTAGATTACGAAAATGGTACCTGCAATAAGAAGCGTACCTTACAGTCCCCCATTGTTGCATTAACTGTAATAACCAAAATGCAAGTAAAATATGAAATTATTTGCATGGAATTTCAGCTAAGACCGAATTAAGGTATTGTAGGGGGTGCAAAAGTTATGCAAGAAGCTTCTGCACGCTATTAATGCAAATTTGAGACGGCAATTCGAAACAAAGGCAAAACGAGCGACAATAGACGCGTCACGCTCAATTATCCCGGAACAAGCTTAGCCAGCGACACGTTCAACGATTAGCCCGTAATAATTAAACGCTGATAACCGGCATTTCCGTGTACGGTTGGAGAAAGCACTTAATTATTAATGAGTTCTCTAGCCGAAGTGACGCAGCTTGATGCGTAGAAGCTCGATGAGAATTATGCGTCGCCTTTAGACGACGATACGATAAAGTGCTCGAACAGCGAATGTACATCGACTATCGTGGATATCGCAGCCGGGAGGAAGTGTTCTTTAATGCATGCGATCGAATGAGCAAATTTACAGCGTATATTCACTTCGGTCGTAAGTCACGAAAAAGTTACAGCACGAATTCAATGAAATATAGGCTGATCCGTGATGGGTCAGCGGTGACTCAAAGTAGTCTCGATGGTACTAATTTTTAATACTAAATACATAAATTAGTACATGATATGTAGTGACATGTGACGATACATACGTTTATCCTACTATACGTAATAGCGCATGTGTGTATTCTACTCCATCCAATGTAACATGTGTGTATTCTACTCTAGCCAATGTCATATGTATATGCGTTCTACTCTTTTCGATGTCACATGTGTATATTCTACTCTGTCCAATGTCACATATGTGTATTCTACTCCCTCCAATGTCACATGTGTGCATTCTACTCTAGCGAATGTCATATGTATGCGTTCTACTCTTCTCAATGTCACATGTGTGTATTCTACTCTGTCCAATGTTACATGTGTATATTCTACTCCCTCCAATGTCACATGTATATATTCTACTTTATCCAATGTCACATGTATGTATTCAACCCTATTCAATGTCACATGTGTGTATTCTATTCTTTCTAATGTCACATGTGTGTATTCTACTCCAGCCAATGTCATATGTGTGCGTTCTACTCTTCTCAATGTTACATGTGTGTATTCTACTCTGTCCAATGTCACATATGTGTATTCTACTCCCTCCAATGTCACATGTGTGCATTCTACTCTAGCGAATGTCATATGTGTGCGTTCTACTCTTCTCAATGTCACATGTGTGTATTCTACTCTAGCCAATGTCATATGCGTTTATTCGCCTTTATTCAATGTGCAGTGTACACACATAAATTGGTAGACACATTTATTCTTTATCTTGATGAAAATCAATGTTGATTTCAAAGAATGTACTTTAAATGTGTTTCAAAATGTGTACCTTTTAATAAGAAACTTGTGGAGCAGTCATTTGACCGGTTTGGTGTCAGTGTTAAACATAAATTTTTTAATACGCTCATAAAAAGAAGTGTTATTTTCAAAAAATTTCAAAAAATTTTTACAGTTGTATTAAAGAACCTAAGTACACAGATAAGGTAATCGAAATCGAAGGATTTTATAATACGTTAACGAATCACCATCTACGTACGATTCCCGTAATTATCCAATGAATAACGGGTTGAGATAGAGTCCGTGAAGTTAGGATTCAACTATCCACGAGGAAAAGTTTTGGATACATTAATTTCAACTCGTGCCTGCAGCGTGGTGGATATAAATCTTGCCGCTTGTCGAGAAATTCGTCCTCGACGATGGAAATTTCTTGTGTATTAAATTAGAAACGATTTTAAACGATGCAGTCTGTGTATTTTTTATATATTTTCTTAAATACGTTAATTTGAAACGACATATCATTAATGTACATTTATCTGACAAAGTATTGACAATCTCTTTTGTCAAAAATATTGTCAATCTCTTTTGTTAAAAATACTGTCAGTCTCTTTTGTTAAAAATACTGTCAATCTCTTTTGTCAAAAATATTGTCAATCTTTTTTGTCAAAAATATTGTCAATCTCCTTTGTCACAAATTATATGAAACATTTATATGAAGTAATGTATGAAAAAATATCTATGTTAAAATATCTGTAAAAAATTCAATCATTTATTTCAATAATTATTTTGCAGTAACTACCTGCTAAAAGTCAGATAATTTTAAAAATACTCATTTAGATTTAATAAATTAAAATTTGAAAGTAGCTATTGTCTAATCGTTCTTCACAATTTGCAGCAGTAAAGAGAAACAATAGAACTCAAGCCAATTAGTGGGGTGTTCGTACCACAAAACCGAAAAAATCCACTGTAGTGCTAACACGCTCGATGCTACGCCATGCAAAAGTTTAATTTACTTGTACGTTCGTTTCCGCATAGATGCACTGAAGAGAATTCAGTAACAAAATCGAATACAGGGATGATTGTACAGAAACTTTTATTCCGTGAATTTGTCGACGAATGACGTCAATGGTGCTCTGAAAAGGTGACGTGTCCCTGAATGCTGTTCGACTTTTACCCGATCTTTGTCCTATTTTCGCTACCCCTTCACACATTTCGAAACACGAACCTAACCTCAACTCCAAGAGCGAGTTTTCAGATCCACTGCATCGAGGACTCTCGTAAAAGAGAGTTTCCAATGTGTCGTAACATTGAAACGATTGTTACAGAATTTTCAGGACAATATTTGTTAAATATGATAGAACATTTCACGAATAAAAAGAATTAAATCGAGGAACAAATTCAATTAGGTTCAACGTAAAAGATGAAGGGTCTGAATTTTACTGAGTGACTTTAGATTGAAAGAAGAAATTTTTTAATATAATTTACAAAGTGTACTAATGAGTAAATATTTTTTATTCCTGAAGAGTAAACTGTTGTTTTATTCTTAAAAGGAAAATATGTATTTTGTTCTTAAAGCGTAAACAGTATTTTATGATTAAAGTACAAACAGTTATTTTACGCTTAACGTGTAAACAGTTACTTTAATCTCCATGTACCAACAGTTACAGTGTACTTAAAAAATAAACAGCAATTTTGTTCTACAAGTGTAAAAAATACAGAAGTAGTATACACAAGGCGTAATTACAGTTGAACTATCACGAGTACAACAAGCGAAACGTTGCCGTTCGTACAAAACCCATCAATTATTTCTATGAAAAAAGATTCCCTTTATATTCGAAGCTTTTCTACCTTCAGTTTCGATACGTTTCACATTCGTTTCGAGGATTCTTGAAATCGCCGCGGGCGACCCGCGAGCAACGTAAAAGTGCACATCGCGCACAGGTTCAATCGGATGTTTATGCGACCGAAAAGAACGTTAAAAACCGCGTTTCCGTTGAAAATCGATACCCAGGCAACGTTATGCCGGTTGAATACTGAATTAGCCAGAATGAAAATAAACGAGACGCTGGTACGTTGAACGTTAAACGCGTTTCAGATCGACCTTTGTTATTTGAGTAAGCTTTTTCCACGAAGGTGAAATGAATTTTCGTATTATTCGCTACGCGTACCGATAAATCGGGTCCCCCCTGTAACTCGACTTTCCCATTGGCGGTATTTAAAAATACGTCACGATCGAAGCGTGAACAGGACCAGACCGAGCGAGACGAGGGAAACGTTGACGGTTCGTTCGTTCGTTCCAGATTGAACAGCCTGCCGCCTCGTATTTCGATATTGCGATCGTGAAATTGTCGACTCAATGGATCGGGCAATTTTAATGCCAAACCGAGTTGCGAATCCCGCAAATTTCCAATACACGCCCGCACGGGCCTGGTGCCATTTATCGGAAATTAATTACGGCTCGTCCGAACCGCTTTGCCACTTCTGCGATCATCCTACCGCTCCATTTCTCTCTTCTTACTTGAGATAACATCGATACCTCGAAATTCAATTCTTTGCTTATTATATCCCTCATTTTCTTATTGTTAGATTAATCTTATTGTTAGGGCAATTGAGGACTGAAGATTTCGGAAATCTGGAACCTGCAAACTGAAAAATTTTAGGAGATGGACTTATTAAAAATTCGAGATATGTGGATTTGGAAATTTGAGGATTTGTGGATTTAGATATATTGAAGTATGAGAACTTGGAAACTTTTTTTTTTTGTTTAAAGTCGCATCAACATCAAGGTCATTAGCGACTATCGACTGTTTTAGATACTTATTGTCTTTTATTGATTAATTTAGGAGAAGGTTGTAGGTTCTATAGAGTTTTATATCATGTTAAGGATTCCGATCGTCTTGCAGAAAGTAATTAGGATGTCTTGATATGATGTAGAGGTGATTGCTTCTGAGAGGTCGTCCTTGATGTTAAATTTTCTACGTTCTTCGCTATATTTCCTGCAGTCTAGTATAATATGGTTGATAATTATAGGTTCATTACATGATTCGCATAGAATGGGGGGACTGTTGTTTAGGATATACGAATGTGTCAGTATGGTATGACCAATTCTGATTCTAGTTATTGCTGTTTGCTGTCTCCTGTTGAAATTGGAGTTTGTTTTGAGGTTGTAGAAACTGTTTGTTGATTTGTGAAGTGTGCTTGCTTTGTAGTTTTTCAATGCTCGATTCCATGACTGTTTCCATAGTGACTTTAGATGATTATTGATGCCCATAGAGGTGCTGCAGAGAGGTTGATTATCCGGGTGTAGTGTTGCTGCAATTTTTGCTTCGAAATCGGCCATAGCATTCCAGTGGATGTCCATGTGGGAAGGGACCCACGCTATCGTTATTTTCTTCCCATGTGTAGTTAATTTGTCGTATAGTTCTTGTATTGTTGTGTGGATTTTCATGGTCTGCTTCAGGTTTTGTGTCTTTAGGATAGTGGAACTTGGAAACTTGAGAACTTGGAAACCTGAGAACTTGGAAACTTGAGAACATGGAAACTTGAAAACTTGAAAACTTGAGAACTTTGAAACCTGAGAAATTGGAGATTCGAGAAATTGGAAATCTGAGAACTTGGAAACCTGAAAACTTGGAAACTTCAGAATTTGGAAACTTGAGGGCTTGGAAACCTAAGAACTTGGAAACCTGAGGACTTGGGAACTTGAGAACTTGGAAACCTGAGAACTTGGAAACTTGAAGGTTTGGAAACCTGAGAAGTAGGAAACCTGAGGACTTGGGAACTTGAGAACTTGGGAACTTGAGAACTTGGAAACCTGAGAACTTGGAAACTTGAGAACTTGGAAACTTGAGAACATGGAAACTTGAAAACTTGAGAACTTTGAAACCTGAGAAATTGGAGATTCGAGAACTTGGAAATCTGAGAAATTGGAAACCTGAAAACTTGGAAACTTGAGAACATGGAAACTTGAAAACTTAAGAACTTGAGAACTTTAAAATCTGAGAAATTGGAGATTCGAGAACTTGGAAATCTGAGAAATTGGAAACCTGAAAACTTGGAAACTTGAGAATTTGGAAACTTGAGGGCTTGGAAACCTAAGAATTTGGAAACCTGAGGACTTGGGAACTTGAGAACTTGGAAACCTGAGAACTTGGAAACCTGAGAACTAGGAAACTTGAGAACTTGGGAACTTGAGAACTTGGAAACCTGAGAACTTGGAACCCTGAGAACTTGGAAACTTGAGAATTTGGAAACTTGAAGGTTTGGAAACCTGAGAACTTGGAAACTTGAGAACATGGGAACTTGCAAACTGGGAAACTTGAGAACTTGGAAACTTGAGGGCTTGGAAACCTGAAAACATGGAAACTCGAGAACTTAGAAACTTGAGAACTTCTAAACTTGAGCAAAAACTTGCAATACTAAGAAATCTGAAAATTTCCATAATAATAACAGTACCCCTCCCTCAAGCATGAACAATCACATTACGCTCAAATTCATAAAAGTCAATAATTAAAAGTCCCCGCAAAAACAAGTTAAAAGAAACCAAAACTATTATGACACTGACATGATAACAGAGCAACGTTAAGCTTACGAACAGCATTGTTTTAAAACGAGATTACTATGAATCGAATGGAGACAGTTGCGCAATTTTCACGTTTTTAGCGGAGTCGATGAATATTCAGATAGCCGTCGGATATCCAGAAAGTTTATCCTTTCGACGAATTCGTAAAACCAAACTTTCCATGGCATCGATATTCTGTTGCGGTAAACGCAGCCGTCGAGCCCGCTGTATATTGCACTCTCGCCATTTACAATCGCGAGGACAGAAGCTCTCGCAGAAAATGCATTTACGCTGAAAACGCGATGACTCGACGTATCGGGAGTAGTTGGCTATTCGTTACCGATCCGTTTGTCGATACTATTCACGTAGAATTAATCGTTCGCAAAGTGCTGCGATCAGGTGTTTGCGAATCCTTCGGAAATTTATGATGTTTCGTGATATTATATTACATACTAAAATCTATTATTGTTTCGCATTATCGGTTCACAATAAATTTACATAATTAAATATTTCAATTATGTTATTTATGTTTATATTTCAATCATGTTTAAATATAACAACTTGTAAAGTGAAACTAGAAAGTTCAACTTTTTAGAGAATATTTCAATCTGCCTCAACGTTCCAGTTAATAATTACGAACTCTAAATTCTTGTGCAAAGTAGAACAGCGTGAGCCAAAGTCGTCAAAAAATCGTTAACAATCGGAGCTAATTTAACCCGAGAGTCGCGTGGTCATAAATAAATCACGGTTCGAAGGTTTTGAAAAGCTATTTACCGTTACCAACAGAATGCATCTGGTCATAAATAACCAGGTGAAACAGCAAAGTATCTGAATGATGTTTGAAAAGAAGAAAATCATTATATCCAGCGGGGGGTGGTTCAGCGGGGAATAGAAATCAGTTCGCGAACTTTCCACGCCGCCATGCATTAATCATTTATCGGAATACGTAGAGGACAAACTTTTTCAATACCGTGCTCGTTTCAATGGCACAATAATATCATTCCATCTGTCCGGAGTTCTTAAGAGTGGCTGCTGTCTCTCTCTCTCTCTTTCTCTTTTTCTTTTCTCTCTGCTCACGGATTTACGGGGTTTCACCGACTCGGTTATTACATACCCGGTGGCAAAGTTCACGAATCCAATAAACGGCTGGATACACCTCGAAGAAGATAAATGCTCGCTTCGGATTCCTCGTCACGATCAACGCCGAAAGAGCACCCCTCCCCTTCCGCCCTCTGTAATGGTACGTTCTTGTCGTCGAGACGAGGAATTCCCTTTTTACTGGCGTACGACAAGTTCGAGCACGAAGCCGAAGAAAGACGTCCACGGAAATACTGATCCACGGTTCGAGAGGTCGATACGGAAACCGCGAGACTGTCGGCTATATATGGGGCGAAATGAAACGAAGGAAATATCGCTTGCGAAGAACGACTTCTATTCGATCAAATAACACGAACAACAGAGACTCCTCGACAATCGCAATTACCTACAGTCTTTCTGTTCTTTTCTTTCTCGCCGACATTTTCAGAACCGCCATAATGTACTCCCTGTCCATCACGTTCTTAATATTCCCTTCATTTTATTTTTACTCCTCAAATTATTTTTTATTTACCAAATTTCTTTTACTCATTTCTTTTTGTTAAATAGTGCTGCTATGTGAAACTTTGCGTTTATAATTGTTGACGATTTTTGAGTTTATACAATATGTGTAAATTGATGCTATATGTGTAAATACATATGTGGAACTTGATATTATATGTGTAAATAGATATGTGTAAATTGATACTATATGTGTAAATACATATGTGTAACTTGATATTATATGTGTAAATACATATGTGTAACTTGATATTATATGTGTAAATATATATGTGTATCTTGATATTATATGTGTAAATACATATGTGTAACTTGATATTATATGTGTAAATAGATATGTGTAAATTGATATTATATGTGTAAATACATATGTATAACTGTATATTATATATGTAAATACATATGTGTAAATTGATATTATATATATAATTACATACGTGTAAATTGATATTATATGTGTAAATACATATGTGTAAATTGACAGTAAAATAACTAGAAAAAATTAATGTTCATTTACATATATAATTTAACAATATTTTCAAATGAAATTTCTGTCGACAAAATTCCTGCATAAATTACTCAAAGCATAACATAGTAAGAACTCTAAGATGACAGTCTAAATAAAAATATAAAATTGAAAATGCGTATTTGACTAAATAATGGAGCTACAGCGTAAAGAGGGGCAACGATTTATCTAGCGAGAAATTTACAATCCGACCCATTTTCCTTCGTTTCGATTAGCCTCTGGACATTCTACTGGTCAGTGGTGTCGTGACGTGCAGAATCTCGACCGCAATTCGATTGTCGTCGCTGCGGTGACGTACAGAATTCACACCGCAACTCGATTCTACCACCGCGAGTTTTCTACGTTACATACATATTCTGTGGACGTTTAATCAATGCATGTGTCCCCTATATAGCCATTAAACAGAGAACAACGAACGTTGTCGCGCACAGAGGAGACGAATCAGGACCAAAAACATTTTTGTTTGCCGCGTGAATTTTCTGATAATTGAACGGACCGGATTATCCGATGGATTGTTTCGACCTGATTTTAATATTCAAATACGGTTATTGTTTGCGGATGACAGGCCTGAAAAATTTCAAGCCGTCGCTGGCTCGGTCGCGAATGAATTTTTACCTTTGTTTACGGAAGGGGATGAAACGAATTGGCTTTGTACAATGTTGAACACGGAATCGAAAAGAAACATACTGCTGTTTGATTAAAAAGTTAAAATTTAATCGGTACAGAGAGCGTTTTGTCGATTTCGATGGTTGATTCTTGGAACGCGGTGCTTGGAATAATGTAATTAAACTACGCTATATGAACGCGTAGAGCTTGTGTGTATATAGAGTTATAATTTCAAATTTTTTAATTAACGTTCCTCCATCAAAATTTTGAAACTCGAATATTTTCAAAGCTGTAGATATCAAGTGTTTGAAGATGTTACTTTTACATTCTCCATTTTTTTAATTTTGAAGTCCTAATTTTTAAAATTTAAAATTTAGATTTCTAGTTTTTAGAAGGCAAAATACGAAGTTTCCTATAGTTCAAATTTTTAATTACCCAAATTTTCGTAGTTATAAATTTTCAAGAGTGTGAAGTCTTCAACTCTCTCAATTTGAAATTTAGGGTTCTAGTACCTAATTTTTCGAGGTGTGAAGTTTCCAATAGTCCAAATTCTCAATTGCTCACATTTTTATATCTCTAAGTTTCTACAAGTACAAATTGTCAAATTTGTAAATTTCCGAATGTCCAATAGAGCAACTTCCTTAATTCTGCAGTTTCTCAAACTTACACAACCCAAAATTCATAAATTTCCAAATTCTCAGTGTTCTCAAACTTGCACCACCTTCCCAAATTTCCAAGTCCCCAAATCTCTAACTCTTCCATTTTAAAATTCCAAAAATTCCTCCAACGCAAATCCTATAAACTCTAATTCTTCCAACTTCCCTAATTCCAAACTGTCCAAATTCCCAACGTTCCAAAAAAACCCACATTGCAGCCAAATACACTCTGCAGAAGGCGTCAAATTCCATCGCTACGTGACACCAAAACCAGAGCAGAAAAACCGCAAGGATCATAAATATCGTGAAACGTCGAACCGAAGTGGTTCGCGCTGGCACATTGTATGTTCGCGGTCTGCAAACAGGTCGGCAGATCGTCGAGAAAGGAAGCATCAACAACAAATTTCACGGACGATGATCGGCGAGATTAATCGCACGGTGGAATGAGATATCAGGTGAAGCGGACCGTAGCATAATCGAATGCGAGCATACGTACGTGGCAAGCTGTATAATGCGATATCGCGCGTCTAAATTAGGGTCTGAAACGTAATCATTCATGCGTGTCAGTAATGCCGCGAAACGAGATTCCGCTTGGTGCGTCGGGTCAAGTAATTTAATAATAATTATTCCCTGGCATGCACGCCGCGGACCACGCTCATCGTCGCTCGCGGACGAGCCTCGTAAATCACCATAGAACCACCGTGAGGAGCTCCATTCCCATGAATCGTGATTTAACCAGTACTAAACGACCGAACACCTACGATCCCAACTTTGGATCGCGTGCGCAGGGACCGGGCATCGGTTGCTTCCAAGGAAATTCACCATGAAGTACTGGTTCGAACCCATGCAAATGAATACATGGCTCGGTATAAAGAGGAACTCCCATTATACTAATAACTTAATATTCGAACTGTTCACTCTTTTGAAGATTGAAATCAGCTTTTCAAGGAATAGAAGTGTTGAAGTTAACCCCTTGCACTATTTTGACGAATCAGACTCGTGACGCACTCGTACTTCGGCCGTGATCAATTTTACTCGAATTTTTAGTACGCTTCAATTTGAAGTTCAAGTCCAGTTATAATTTGCATAGTCAACGATTAATAACATATACGATATAATAACATATTGACATAACGTTTTAAATTTTTTTGTCTGTATTAATATTGTAGCTGTAATTAGTTAGTTCTGACTGACAAATAAGCTGTAGTGCAAGGGGTTAAAGCATTGACCATGTTTATACCGGTTTTTGAAAACCCCACATCCTTCGAAGTTATTGTTTAATTAGAGTCTTGGACCTGCGAGTACTCCAGGTATATGTAGATGCATGTGCTGTCGTAGCAGTTCTTTTTTAGTTAGTTCTAACTGTGCACTCGTCTTATAAGCACCGAACTCCTCAATAATTTCTTTACCGTTTAATTTTTCCTTTATAAATATAATTATTGCTCTGATATACTCTATACGTGTATTTTATTTCACTTAACCTCTGAACAAGAAGAAACCTAGTATCGGTTCTAAAAATGCATATATTTAAAGAAGTAGTAAAAATAATTTAAACCCTTCAGATACATAAATTGATCCCTGTAAAGCTTGAACAAGATCGAAAAAGATGGAACTGTCGATTAAGTCTCGCAATTAAATAAAACGTCATTTCTAAATCGCAGGCTTCTTATTTCGAGCAGTAAAGCGAGAACGCATGTCACGGCTGCAAATAGAGTGACATTTATTCGATTAGAGATCCGAGTGAAATTTAAACTTTTGGTCGCTGTTTCGCACGAGCTATTTCGAGATCCACTCAAGGTAATTATAGGAGGCATTTAAAATTATCGGAGTAAAGATCTAACAATAACTGAGCATCCGAAAAATTCCGTTCGTTCGAAGCGACAAGTCCCGCAGAAATCTAGGAAGCTTAATAACAGAAATTCGGGGGATGTCTCGAATTCATAAAGAGTCTGACACGTTTCGAGGCTATCAAGCTTGTATCAGAAAAGGCGATCATTCCGTATTCGAAATTCGTTCGAGGAACCTGCACGGTTTCACGAAGCGAGGTCCGTTTTCTCGACGAAAGTCAGGGGAGCACGTAACGCGGCTAACTTGCAAATTCCTTCCAGAGGGAAGCTATCCCGCTTTCTCTTTGACCGTTTCGCTGTATGTCTTATCTCTTTCGTCGATTGACTGCGTCGTGACTGCTCGCGAACTTTTCGCTATCTTTGCCGGTACGTGCTCTCCAGGTGAAAAGAGTTCGATAAAGGTAATAGTTTACCGGGTTCGCTCGATAGAGAGGAGAAACTCGAAAGTTCGTGCGGTTCCTCGGCATCCGTTGTCTCGCGGACCAGTCAACTATCCACCAAGATCGACTTCGGCTTCCGTTTACGCGAACAACGACCAAACGAAACGACGCGCCTCGTCTTGTTACCACTCCGTTTGTTTCTCTTCGTAAAGGCAATAACGATCCGAGGCTTTTGCGTCAGCGAGCAAACGATCGCTTTCGTGCGGTCGTTTCGAAAATTCATCGCTCTCCATGTTTCCACGGTATCGAAGATCAACGAAATTCAGCAAGGAAGAATGTTACGCGACTCTTCGGTGTTTGAGAAACTCGATACGTTCCAGTAAATATCGATATCAAAATGGTTTTTCTATTTTTGTTTGTTAATATTACGTGCTCGCGTGCAATGGCTGGATCGTTGTCGTTATTGTAAAACGATATTGTTGTTCTGGGGGCTCACGGATACAGATTTCTTAAATTTCCGAATTCAAAAATATAGGGTTGTAGCATGGAACGAGGTTTAAGACACAAAATTTCTGGTTTCAAATGTAAGTGTTGCAAGTTCTCCATTTGCAAAGGGTTTCGAAAATTTACAAGAAACATTACAAGAATTGGGAAATTTCTATGGTTTGAAATTTTAGAATTTATAGATTGTTAAATTGACCAATTCTCAATTTCGCAGACTTGCTAAATATCAATTTCTTAAATTTTCGTATTTTCGAGTTGCGAAGTTACGACTTTACTAAATTACCAAATAAGGAAGCTAGAAAGGCGTCAGATTTGCAGGTTTTCGAACTACTAAATCACTAAATAACCAAATTTACATGGGTCTACTTTTACAAATTGCCAAATTAGCAAATTTTCAGATCCCTGAATTCCCTGATTTCCAAATCCTCAAATCCCTGATCTCTAAATTCACAAATCCTAGATTTAAAATTTCTCAAATTTGTGGATTTCCAAGTTTCCAAATCTCAAAATCTGTAAATTCTTAAATTCCAAAATTGCCAACTTCCCAAATCCCCAAAGCTCTGAATCCTCAAATTACCAAATCACCAAATTCACAAGTCACTAAGTCTCCAAATCACCAAACCCTAAATCTCCAAATCCCCGAAGCCTCGAATTACCAAAGTTCCGAATTATCAAATTCACAGATCACTAAGTCTCCAAATCACCGAACCCTAAATTCCCAAATCTCTAAATTCCCAAATCCCCAAATTCCCAAAGCCCCGAATTACCAAAGTTCCGAATTATCAAATTCACAGATCACTAAGTCTCCAAATCACCGAACCCTAAATCCCCAAATCTCTAAATTCCCAAATCCCCAAATTCCCAAATTCCCAAATCCCCAAATTCCCAAAGCCCCGAATTACCAAAGTTCCGAATTATCAAATTGACAGATCACTAAGTCTCCAAATCACCGACCCCTAAATCCCCAAATCTCTAAATTCCCAAATCCCCAAATTACCAAATCATCAAATTGACAAATCACCAAACCCTAAATCCCCAAATCCCCAAAGCCCCGAATTACCAAATCATCAAATTGTCAAATCACCAAACCCTAAATCCCCAAATCCCCAAATCCCCAAATCCCCAAATCCCCAAATCCCTAAATCCCCAAATTCCCAAATCCCCAAAGCCCCGAATTACCAAATCCCCGAATCCATAAATCCCCAAATCCCCAAACCCCTAAACTCTAAATTCCCAAATTCTAACCAATTCAAACTCATCATCAAGTTACAATAATTTACTCAACTCCCATTTCACGAGAATTGCATTCAGAGTACATTACAGCAGCATTACATCGAAATTGTGTTACACTAAATAGTTGGGAACTAAACATACATAGAGATGAGCACATATTGTAAAGGACGCCGGTCTGACCATTGTCTCGTACTACTTACGTCGCGCTTCATTTCTCTCGGTGGTCAGACACAGCAGAGATCTCGATTCAATTTATCACGGTTGACTTTATACGTCCACGAAGTTAGTAACAATCAAACTTTCTATAAACACCACCTTTGTTAGGTTACCTCAGATACATCGAAACAATCTGAGAATAAACCGAAATCGAATCTCGTGTTCCAGTTCTACTTCAAATAGCTACTGTCAATAAATTAGTCGATCAACCAGGAACCGTGATTAACCGTCTACGAATTTAGTGGTCGACTGTATCCGTAAATTGGAAACGAAAATAACTGGCTCGAAATGCTTAAAATACAAAATAAAATAAAATGTAGCGTAGATAAAACGGGCATTGAAACAGAAATTTTCTTTGGCGGAATTTTTGTATAGAAGAATTTACTGTAGGTTTCGCCGCGAAATCAGGTGTAAGTCGCGGTGGAGGAAACAACGCGCTACTGTTAATGCCGGAAACCACTGTTCCGCGTAACTGGAGGCCACAGGAGACCGCAGCAGCTTAAAAGCACTAGTCAGAAATGCGTATAGCAATCTACAGACTTCTGCATTGCGGCTGTTTAATCGAAAAATTCCTGAACACGGTAAATTGGATGGGATACAATTGAATTTCAAACGGTTAAATTTACTTTTCTTCGTAATATTTTTTGCCGGAAACAAACTGCGAATGGGTTGATTACTGCGGGACACCTGAAGCTGACGGACCAAATTGATTAAGTAATTAGCGATAGATGAAAAAGGACTAGTTCAAATACTTCTTCTAAATTCAGTTTATTCTTACAAATCTTCTTTTTCAATATAAAGCTACAGTTAGTTAAAGTAATACTTCTACATTTAATGCATTTACAATTTTGATCTGCATGTTCATTTTTTGAAAATTTTTTTTAACAGAGGCTCTCGGAAATATATTTTAAATGTCTGCATTGGGAAATTTAATAATAATATGATAATGTACTGGACTATAGTAGATCAATTACGTATTTATACAATTTCTTTATTAACGATTTTGTTTAAGGACAAGCTTTCTAACAATTTTTTACTAAAAAGGAGCAACTGTATTACATAAAATTTATTATACTAAATTTTGTTGCAAATTTACATTGCTTGCAGAATAATTACACCCTTAATCATCAATTATAATTATTACAATGAAATTTACAATTACCTAATACTTTTCCGATATACAATGCGTTCATTATCAGTGCAACAATTAACATGTTCATTTAATAAATCACAGTTATCCACGATAATCGAGTAGGAGAATCGTTAAGGATCAATCGTGAATTTAGTAGGAGGAATACACACTCGTGACGGTAATTCCTCTCACGTATTTACCAGCCTCTAATGGAAACCGTCTCTCAGCCAAGAATTGGATAAAGACCGGTACAAAAGCTCGCAGCGTAAAGCTTTGTGACACAAGCTTTGCTGAATAAAACTCGTCGTCTGACAATTTTTATTCCGGTCGACACGCGCGTAACTGGCTCTCTCACTTTCTCTCTCTCTTTCTCATTCGCTCGTTCCTGTCGTATGATGAAACAAAGAAGAATCTCTCTTGGGAGACCCGGTATAAGCTCCTACTTGCGGCAAATGTGATTATATCGATCGTCATTGTGCGAGTACAAAGACCGCGAATAAATTTACGCGAATGACCGAGAATTAGTCAATGAATCTACGTATTACTCTTTTTTATTTTTAGGCTCTTTCGATTTTATAATTGTCTGCTTCAATTTTGGAGTTTATAGATTTTTTGAGTTTTTGGAAATTTAAAGCTTCTATGTTATCATGTTTACAAATTATCAAATTTCTAAATTTCCAAATTTCCAAGTTTGCAAGTTTGCAAGTTTTCAAATTTCCCAATTTCCCAATTTCCCAATTTTCTAATTTCCCAATTTCCCAATTTCCCAATTTCCCAATTTCTCAGTTTCCCAATTTCCAAATTTCCACATTTCTAAATTTCCAAGGATCCAAATTTCCCAATTTCCCAATGTTCCAATTTTCCAATTTTCCAATTTCCAAATTTCTAAATTTCCAAGGTTCCAAATTTCCCAATTTCCACATTTCTAAATTTCCAAGGGACCAAATTTCCAAATTTCCCAATTTCCCAATTTTCCAATTTTCTAATTCTCAAATTTCCAAGGTTCCAAGGTTACAAATTTCCCAATTTCCACATTTCCAAATTTCCAAGGATCCAAGTTTCCAAATTTCCCAATTTCCCAATTCCCAAATTTCCAAGGTTCCAAGGTTCCAAATTTCCAAATTTCCCAATTTCCACATTTCCAAATTTCCCAATTTCCCAATTCCCAAATTCCCAAATTCCCAAATTTCCACATTTCCAAATTTGCAAGAGTCCAAGTTTCCAATGTTCCAAATTTCCACATTTCCAAATTTCCAAGGGTTCAAATTTCCAAGGTTCCAAATTTCCAAATCTCCAAATCCCCAAATTCTGCAACTCCCAAATTCTCAAATTCTCCAAATTCTATAACCACCACCTCCTCAAATCCTCGAAATCCCAAAATACCCCAATTCCCACATTCCCCAAATCTCACAATCCCTAAATTCCCCAAATACCGCAATTTCCATATTCCCAAATTTCTAAATTTCCTAAGTCCCAAAATCCCTAACCTCTCACATTACCAAATTTCCAAATTGCCAAACTTCCAATTTTACAAACGAGGTCCTGCAATATATAGAGAGTGCATCATTCCTAAGTTTATCCTGCCACAACCAGTCAAAGTGAAACAAGCGATCAAATACAGTGCTGTATATTTTATCAAGCACGATGAACTTTTGTACCTGACATAAATAGAAAATTGCAGATGAATCCTGAGAAGTTTTTAAGCGTCCGATGTAATAGAGCACGGTGCTTCGAGCGGAAGGCATCAGCCATATTTTCTTATTTCTGCCGACTTTATATGCATTTTTCCGATGGACGAGCGTAAATATTGAAATGAGAGGATGCTCGGTTTAAGCCGGCAAGAGAAGAGAAAACGAGATTCCGCGGGGCTTAATGGATCTCCGCTCCTCGTGAAAACATTTGCATTTCTTCGTGGTATTCCACGTTCGTACGTCGCGTTTGCCGAGAAATACGACAGGTCCCATTAAATCGTATTTATCTAAACTTTTTCTTTTAATCCTGCAACTCCTTCGCGGGTTTTCCAGTTTTGGCACACTCGTCGAGGATCGCGTGACAAATAAAAATGTCCAAATTTTCGACTCGAGTTCGCGTTTTACCGCTTCTAATCGAAAGCATCTCTGACCCACATTACGAGAACCATTACTTGGCTGGCAACGTTCGCCGATACAAATGGATTTTTAATTACGGCACCATTATTATAAAGTTCCGCTTGTAACGACGTCGTGGGAAACCCGGCTCTTTGTTCGCGGCGCATTAAATCCTATCGCGTATTTATCGTTTTCAATTGTGCGACCAAATTAACAAGTTATTTCTCGCGTCATCGATCTTACGGTATTGCCGTCATTGTGTTAACGTTGCCGGCTAAATAAGAGATGCTATCGGGATCCGATAGCGCGAACCGCGGTTTGATCGTATCTTCGCTTTGTTCTCTATCGGAAAATCGCTGCTAACTTCCGACTCGTTTCTATTTACAACAGCGCAAATCCAACGTGCAGTCTAACCAGGAAACTTCTCCTCGCTGTAAACGCGAATCTCCCAGTGAATTTGCTTCGTTATTTAACCCTATTGTCACGGCAAACGCTACAGCTTGATTGCGTCCATTTCTGACAATGCCTCCTAACGAATTGCTACGAATTTTCCTATACGATCTGAACTTTCCAAAATACTGCTGATTTGTTTCACATTTTCTGTTTCAAAAATTTCTGCATTTTTTTATTTTCATAACTAGATGACAGTAGAAATTGGAAACGTTTTCGTTCTCTTCATGTAGACCATCTTCTACTTAAATGAGTAGTTGATAACAAACGGATTTGTTATACAGAATTTGTTATGTAGAACAGCAAGTAATCAATTAAGACAATAATCTTACACGTTATCTGGCAGTATTGTCTTTCATAAAGTATGTTGATATAGTAGTGCAATGAAAAGTTGTGTAACATCAAAACTTTGTTCTACACGAAAGCAACTAATCAATAACTACAATCTTCCTGTCAAGAAGACATATTGCTTGAATAAAAGCAGAGTTGTACTGTATCGCAATTAAATCCTTGGACACATCGATCTCTCATGCCGATGAATTTCAGCCTAATTCACTGATAAAACTGGAACGGATTTCTAAAGTCAACATAAAGCAGATCAAGCATTTAGACAAACTTTACGAGATTTCGAGCTAACTAAAACCGTGTTATCGGACCGCAGATTTGAGAATACTTTCGTTCCATTTGGCAGAAATATTCGTTCACAAAAGAGGATTCCGTGCACAATCCCGTAGACATACTCGGCGGAGCATTCGCGCGTAGTTGTAGCTTGATGGTTGGTTTAGAGCGAGGAACGTTTGAAAATCCCGAGCAAAGTTCGAGAGAGGTTAGTAGAGTAAACGCGGCACGGGTCAACCGTGGCCCGCGTTCCGAACTTCCATGCAGGCCGGTACGTTTTCATTTCGAAACTCAGGATTCTGAGAGGGAAATATTCTAAGCGGCATCAAAGTTTCGCCGACAATAAAGAGATCAAAGGATGGTAGGTGGTGCAAAGAGAAGAAAGACGCCGAATGAAATGTGTACAGCTACACGCGAAGGTGTTGAATTGTTCGGAGTCTCTGACCCGTGAATCGTCGTGAGAAAAATACCGTGCTGAAAGAGTAATCGGCAGCTGGCCTCTTGACAACCGAAAAAAAAACAGTAATTATAAACACGTGTAACACAGTTCTCTTCTCCATTCTGTCTCATTTTCTATCCGGACGTTCGAGTTACGGCGTTAATAAGTCCGCTGTTTGAAGAGCGTCAGACAAGAATCATCATTTGCTAGGTTTCTAGGTAACCGGAGTACCTCCGCTAAAGATTCTTTCAATGAAAACCCAGCTTCTCTGTGTCGAACTTCCTTGTATAAAGAGAGTCACGGGATGATGATTCTTAAAATGACTCTGTTTGAGTTCTTCTTAAGAGTTGATATTGATGAGCAGACTACAATGTCTACATCATACATCAAATATATATATGATGATTCTTAAAATGACTCTGTTTGAAGAGTCTTTCTTAAGAGTCCATATAGATGAGCACACTACAATGTTTATATGATACATCAAATATATATATGATAATTCTTAAAATGACTCTGTTTGAAGAGTCCTTCTTAAGAGTTCATATTGATGAGCACACTACAATGTTTATATGATACATCAAGTATATATAATTTTCAGACTTTCATATATTACATCTTACTAACATATACATATAATATAAGTACCTTTGTTTCTTGATTGAAATAGATAACATGGAATAAAGTAGTTTTGATACTTATCTCGATACCTATTACGATGGAAAAAACATTTCTATCAATACTAGTGTCTGAAGGAAAATTTATATGAAGACTAAGGAAAGCTCGCCTTAACTGAGCACCGTTCGGTTCCACGCGCGATCAGTTACCGTGAGTGATAGCAGATTTTTCTACCTCACCAAATTTACTAATGACTTCTTTCTAGCTTCCTACGTATTCTACCTCTAAAAGTAAATAGTGATCAGTAATATAACCAAATTACTCGTTCTCAGAGTAAATAAAAAAAAATTACGAAAGGTTGGAAGAAGACGAAACATTAGAAAAGGAAGGAAGGTAAAATGACGCGTTCGTCTCGATCGTTAATATCCCGTAATCTCAAGACGTAGGAACGTGACTACCGTTGGTAGTAGCCTTCTCGCAACAGCCTCAGGAATTATGGATGCGTTCCACTTCCGGCAACGCGCGAAACGCGGAAGCGTAATGCTCACTCTTCCTCCCCCTGTGTTCCCATCCCGTCGTTCCTTCCTGCAGAACGTACGAGGCTCGCATCTACCCGCGTCGAAGTTGGCAACAGCATCTGGAGCGTTAAGGCGAATGAGCGATGTGCCGGTGTCTTGCGGTGTGATGGATCGCCCAATACCAGCCAATATGCAGTATTGCGCGGGGAGTGTGGCAAACTGGTATCCATGCATCAAATCGCCGCTAACCGGAAAGGGTACGGCCTCGTCGCGTATCACGGATACGATGTAACACACCGATGTCCGTACAGTTTCTCGTGGTCAGGTTCTTGTCACATCCCTTCTGCTGACCGACCACCACCGGACGAACCTATGGTAGACCATACGGCGCTGCATGGCTGCTACACCGGACACGCACCGCCGTAATTTTCCATTCTCTGTTCGCGCAGAGAGAATCGATACAGAGCTCGAGAAATTGTCCGATGCAGATGTCGTAGAGATTCACACTAGCTGCACTGACGTAGGGGTAGGTATGGGTTTTTTTGGAATAGAGAACGATGGTAAATGGATGAGGAATATTTTGTGTGTTTGGCGAAAATCAGAAATTTTAGGCAAGTTTAAATTTTAATTTTAAATTGGAGACTGGTTTTATTTGTGGAGGTTGGAGACATCTTCTGTATAGAACTTGGCAATTTTTTATAAGTTTATGAGTTTGAGAGTTTGATAATCTTCAAGTTTTCATACTTGCAATTTTTGCAACAAATGTGTTTGAAGATCTACACATTTCTAAATAAATTTCTATGTAAACTATTTGAATGCCCAAATTCTCGGATCACCATGTTAAATCTTTAAATCCTCAAATTCCTAAGTACCCAAAGTTGAAATCCTCAAATCCCCAAATTCTCAAATCCTCAAATCCTCAAATCCTAGAATCTCTAAATACCAAAATCCCAAATTCCTATATACTTAAAGTTGAAGCCCCCAAATCTTCAAATCCCTGAATTCCCAAGTGTCCAAATCCTTAAATCCTCAAATCCCACATTCTCTAATACCCAAAGCCCCTAATTTCCAAATTCCTATATTTTCACGATGCATAAAATTTCGCCTTACGCCAATGGTGACACGGATCTATAGACTAATTGTGCAATTTTGTAACGCTACGGTGGTAAAAACGGTGAACTCGAGTGGTAAACTCCACTTTTATTCGCGTGCACTAAAGGATGGTTTTCTTGGAAGTACAGTAAAACTCTCTAGCTATAATGCGGACGTTTCTGGATATATACAGAGTAATAATATACTGAGATACTGTTGGCTATAGTGCGGGCGTAAATTAACTCTGAAACGTGTAATCGATAAAGAATAATATTTTACACTCTATCGAACACTAGAAGAGCATAAAACTTGTCATCTATCGTTACTTAAAATTACAAATACAAATTACTAATTACGAATAATTATTAAAATAATTATCGTTAATTCTGTAGTGTAGAAAAGTTGCAAAGTACGAATGTAAATATTGATTCAACTTAAGTATGACTCAACGATTCCCGCTAAGCAGAAAAAAAATGGAGTACGTGATGAAGTACGAGGGGTAAATTATGCCCCCACAGTTCTAGAAACTTTGCAAACCTATGATCACCGCGACCATAACCGTTATTACAGGTTAGTTCAGCTACTTCTCTGAAAAGTTCATTAAAATCAATCGCACGGTGTTTCCGCGTTTCCTTGTTATTTAATATCAAAGCCGAAGCACGATCCGGAGTTGAACTTGTCATTAGCTTCGAGGGAACACGACACGACGCGAGTTTCGTTTAATTAAAATTAAAGACAGGCTGACGGATCCGTTGAATGAAGTAACCGTGTCAGACGTCTGGGACTATTGTTACTGGTAATTAGATAAAGGATCCGAACCACACGAACGTCCGTGCAACAGCGACGCGTTACAAGCGGTTTCGAAATGCTCGAGATAACGGTACACCTTACACGATCTCGATCTCGAAACTTCTCCGCTCGAAATGTCGCGTAAAATCGACTTCACGCGATCGTTCTTTTAAAGGGAACGCAACGTGTAATTATTCCGCTCGTGATGAAACGGTCGTGCTTACGCTAAATTCGTTTCGAATACACGACTTTAATTGCAAACCTGTCTACTAATTTTAACGCTGAAATTGCTGTTAATGATACATTGCTGGTTGCGTTGATTGTCAATCACTTACGGAAATTTTAATTTACCGATCTTTCGTAACTTTTACACTACTTTCATAGTACTTCAAGAGATTTAATATGTACATTATATTCGAGCCCGTATTTACGTTTGAACATGAAATTTTCATTCTGCGGCACGGAAAGTTAATTTTAAATAAATGTGTTAGGCTGGATTAAGAGCTTGAATAAGGATCTAGCGTGAGATTTGTTTTTACCGTGCTCAAGCTCCAAATCTAATCTAACATAACTTTTAACAGGAATAATTAAATTTTTGTAATTAACGAGGTGTACGTGTTTTAGTTACAAGGTAGTAATTGGTTACAGCAGTGGTGCAGATGAAAAACAGAGAAAATAAACTTGTCTCTGAGGTTTCAGAACTCATCTTGTTGCAAGTGTACATCTGTACTTTGGTTTGTTAAATGTGGTTCTTCCATAATAATAATACTCGTGTGACGGTTATCAAATACACTCTTTCAATATAAAAGACTCGACAATCGACCATGCAGTTTACCGAAATGGTACTCAGAACAAAGTACGTAACGCTTGCCAAACGGTTCCACTTAAATGGTTTAATAGAAAGAAAATATCGATCGTATGATCCTCGTAGAAGGTCAAAGAGAGGAGAGTAAAACTTACCGGAAGGTGAGGGTGGTGAACGGTCTGTAGCTCTTGTGGCTGTTGACGTCGTGCATGGGGGTGCCCCAGAAGTCGTCGTTGAAAATACTGGTCCAAGGTGTTTGCGCGAGCACGTCCTTGTTCCTCACAATCGCCGGTATATCGTCGTGCACGAAATCACCGTTTAACGCGTTCAGGTAGCAAGCAACGGCCACCAGAGCCACGGTCGCGTACAAGCACCATCCGGGTGGTTCGTTTCCGTCCGCGTCGTTGTAACCGCCACGACCGGCCCTCTTGTTGTTCTGGCAGCAGCAACCGGCGTTGCTGTTGTTTCGTCGCCGCATGATTCACCGGTAACGCCAGCTACCACAACGTCGCACAAAACGTTCAGGGCTCAACGTTCTGCCACGATCGTCGGGGATGATCACTTTCATGGAGCCACGAACGCTTTCACAACGACGTTATCTGTCGCGCTGATAGAACGTCGCGTAACGAGCGCGCGGTCGATCGTGCCGCGATTCGAGGTTAGATCGCATCTCAAGGACCGTGACGACGACAACACCGACATCGGTTAAAGGACGGTACGCGGCGCGGACGCGTGCAGCCCGCTCGTAATTAGACGAGCAGGCTTGTTCCCTCGGAGCGACCTCTGAACACGAGCACCGAACGCTCGCTCGATCGAGATACCTAAAGCAACCTCGAGCAACGCTCTTATTTTTCTTGCGGACGAAATCCAGCTGGGATCGGCGGGTGCGCTTTGCTACCTGCCGTCAGCTCGCGTTGCACTCTTCCATTTACTTCAACCGGGCTACTTTGAGCATTCGTTGCCCTCGCGGTGAGCTTGATAAATGACTGCGGAGGTTCATTATTTACCCTGCCGGCGCGTCCAATGTGTCCGCTCTAAAGAGAAACGGGTTTCGCGTGAGCTGATTGCTCTTCCACAGATAATAGTTCTTCGCGTGGTGCTCGTTCGTTCCCGGATTGTCCCCGCGGGAATCCGGCCGGACAGCCTTCTCTTTTTTTCCGCCTCGCTCTATCTCGCCTCGATGCCTCGTTTTCTAGCCGGTAACGATGTAACAGCTCGTTACAGTCGCGGCTATCGAACTTGTTACGTCACCGATCTACGGGAACAATTCAACCGGACGACTCGCGCGAACAAAGAAGTCGGAACGAGCTCGCGTGCAACGGCTCCCTAGATCTTGGACGTCAACGAACGCTCGTGGAAACCGAGTTCCCTTTAAATGTGTTCCCGTTTCCGCGTTTTTTGCGATTATTCCCGCACGAATATCGACATCTAGGAACTTTCTACAGCACGCTTCACGCCACCTTTTTCCGTTACACTTACACCAGCGTGTGCGGAGCTCGAGGAACCGTTTCCTCGTCGCGATCGCGTACTCTTTCCATCTCGATCAGAGATATCGATGCTCCGTTCCGGTCAGAGATAACGTTTCGAGATAACGCGGTACCCTTCATTCGACGCATATCTGTCTTCGGCTCACTCGATGATCTCGTCCGTTTTCAACGAACGCCGCCGGACGATGAAAAACGAGTAACGACAGCGGCAGACACGCGCGAGAGAGAAGCGGCTGTATGACCCAGATATTCGCGATGGTGGCCCGGGCTCTTCTATCGCCGCGAATTTCCTATGCATACAGGTTTACGCGGCTGGTTGCATCTGACCGGAGGCGCAACTTCGAATTCTCTGCAGTGCCGCCTTTTTTCTTCCTTTCTTCCTTCTCCACCCTTCGTTGCCGTTGCTCGACAGTTTCGATTCCTCCACCATTCAGCCGTGCTACTTTCACGCTCCCCGTTTCGCGGCCTCTCGCGTCGGACAATCGAATCTCTGGCCCGGTACCGCTTCGCCTCTTCTTCCTACTTTCGTGACCGCGGAAACCTCTTTCTGCCCACTTGAACCTTCTTTACGCGTTCGCGTGAGTCGGAACAATGGTCCACGATCGTCGGAGTTCAACTACGAACCCTTGTTTACGACGTAAGCAAGGTTACAACAGGTTGATCCGACACTGGTCACGGAGGTTCGACATGCTCGCGATTAATCGCGAAAGATCGATATCCGATTTCACGCAACCGATCGATGACCGATCGATCGAAATCCACGTCAATGTAAACGAAGTACACCCCGAACTAACCCGAACTCAACGAACTGCCGAACGAAACTTGCCGATCAAAGATCGTGCATCGCGAACACGCGACCGCTTCCTTGTGGAATCCGAGCGGATCGTCGCGATGACGATAAGCGCAAGACTAAAGGACGACGGCATCCGCCCGGTTATATACCCGGCGCACTCTGACCCGCAAAGCCGCGCCCGCGCACCAGCCACCCCTGGGCTTTTCCCTCTAGTCCTATACACCTGTCTCGCTCGCTCTGCCGAGACAATCTTCCGTTTACCATCGTCGTTCGTGCTTGGTCCCGCGTTCTATGAGCCTCGTGTTTGTTTACCTGCATCTTTTCCCGAAATCTCACTTTGAAATCGAGTCGCGAGCCCCTATGGAACTTCCGCTCCAAGAACCGTGGACGATGACACTGTTGTAATTCGCTTCGAAATTCCCTTCGATGATCGCGAACATCGCGAATTTTGCGGTGAAAGTTGACACTTCGTTGCGCGTTTGGGAATCTCAGAGTTTGGCATTTTGCAATTTAGGAAGTTGAACAATTGAAGATTTGGAAATTTGAAAATTTTGGAATAGAAAAATTTGGAACTCAAAGATTTATGAATCCAGAAATCAAACAACCTTGAAACTTAGAAACCTATACAAACCAACAAACCCACTTAACTAAAACTTTGAAAGCAAAAAATATTTACAAATTGAAAAATTCGTGTCCACACATTCATGTGTCATATCTCGCGGGTTACCTCAGTTAATGCCAAAACGGATTTCTTGATTGCAAATCGAAATATGACACGAAAAGCCGAATAAATAGTACGTTTATAAAAAAAATCGGCGAAGGCAAAAGTGATTTTTTTAATATCTCGTGACAGTCACACTGCTTCGTGGAATGGTGATATTTAAAAAATTTGAACATCTCTGTTATTGCAGTGGAAATTGTGAATCGATGTGTTAACGCATTCAACAGCGAGCACGCAATGTTCTCTTTTTTATTTAAACTCAAAAATATTGTGAATTGGTAACCATGCATTTTTACACGAATTTTAACACGGTTTCTTTTATACATGTCGTTAGATCAATATATGCGATTTTCTCGTAACGTGATTTTATAATGCTCTTGCAAGGAGAATAATTTTACTTGGACAGGATTTACTAGTATAATTTATTAATTATATTTTAATGATTTTTTAACATGATTTATGTTTAACCTAATAGGTTGATAGTAGTGTATGTGACTGCCGGTGCAAGTTTAGTAAAAATTAATTATTTACAGGAAGAGCAAAGAAAAGGTACTTTGAGAGCTCATAATGTGGAGATAATGATATAATAGATGAAATTATAAAATTGGAAGATTATGTACTGTGTTATAGTACATTCTGTGACCACAAACGTCAGTTTCCAATATGGCGGTCATATGCGATCAATGCTGTAAACTTAAATTATTTATTTACAGGGAAAGAAAACGAAAAGAACTAAAGACTTTCAATGTCAAAACAATAATATACATTAAAATATTAAAAGAAGAATTTGAAAGATTAATTATCCTTGCATTGCACACGTGTAAACGCAGACATCAATATGGCTGCCGCGTTAACAGAGAGCGAACACAGTAAATGCTCCAGTATCACGAAGTTGTCGAACAGCAATTTGACGCTGACAAAACATCGCACAGCAAGGGCCCTAAATCGGCAATTGAATTCACCTAAATCGTTAGCGCAGCGATCGTTCTTCGGTATTGCCTCTCGAAATGCGCATTCAGGATTACGAAGGATCGAACGATGAAGCGAATCATGGTACTCGAATCAGCGAACGTATTGACGATACGAGCTCGTTATGACGGCGATGATGCGATAACGAGCATGTCGTGGTATGGCTTAGCAAAGTGTTACAGCGTTCGTTTCGATGGGATAAAGCCATCGTTCGATATTCCTTGTCTATCGTTGTCAGGAACCGATCAAACGCGTTCGAACAAAAGTGAAATTGCGATTATGATAAACGAGCTCGTTACAAAACGATACCGATCGTCGCGAGAACGTGACAAGGTCGAAGGTATTGTTCGTGAAACGAATAGACAGCAGTTTTTCGACGCCACGGTATGACAATCCGAAAAAATAAGCCACGATCGATCATGGAATTTCGCAGCGATAGAATCGACGACGCTTTATCATCGGAACGATTTGTTGAATCAGATATCCGCGACAACTAATGTTTAACCCCAAATACAAACACCTCATGACTAACTAAGCAACCATACGACGGATTAACGCGATAAACATAATAAACGAGAGAAATATTTTGCTATATCAAATATCGACGCTCGGTTATAAAATAGCGTTAGCGCTTGTTCGAAACTATGGCTGCGCATATTTATGCAACTGCGAAACCTGCAAAATATATCTTCGAAGCATATTTTGTATATTATATGGTTTATATTGCACACTTCGATGTAAATGTTTAAACACCTGTTTAAACTATAATTATTTCAAGTCACTTGAGATTCTATCTCGAGATTGCTGCGTTGATCACGTGACAACATAAAAATATTACAACTGTTCTGACTAAAATTATTATCTCTACTGTTACTATTTTATCTAAAATTATTTCTATATACAATTACTGTTCTCACATAGAATTACTATTTTAGACCCAAGGTGGTCTGTGACCATTTTAGGAAAGACACGAGATTACAGAGTTGAATTTTAGATCTTATTGAATATTCTTTTTCATTCGTAACGAATATTGTTACAGAAGAAAAACAATTCTTTAATAAGTGAATTAAATAGGGATTTCTGTGTCAAAGGAATAGTTCCGTCGATGGGGTCAGTATCTCAGTTCCGAGCATTTAATAATGCATCCAACCGACGTTGGTGTAGCGTCCCAAAGGGCCGAGTAGGTTTTCCAACGACCGTGAAAAGGTGTCGGTGTCTCGTGTCGCAAATGCAATTCCGTCGTGTCCTCTGAAAGGCAGACGGCAAGGAAAAGACTTCGTGGCAATTTCGCGAAGAATGCAGGTTGGTCTGTCTTTTGCTCGCGAACGTTCGCTCGCCTCTGCCTCGAGTCGCAGTGCGGTTCAAACTTTTCGCTCGAGCGTAACAGGAAGATCCGATTAGGAAACAGATGGACAAGGAATTAGCATCGCAAGCAGCAGTCGTCATTCCGAAAGCACGATTACCCGCTCCCCTTCAAAGGATTATTAACGGGAATCCAGATTTCCTGTTGAGCCCAGCTTTTTAATAATTTCTATCGCTTCCACGTATCGCGTGCGCGATTCAACATTTCCGCTTTTACTTGGAACGATTTAATCGTAACTTTACGACGAAATACTTCCGTAGAAAATATAATAATTTATTCTTTTAACGGTTCTTATTCTCGGAATACTTGGGTTTTTTATTCGCTTTGCTTTTCGAAATGAGTACTCTGTTTTGGTATCAAAAATTTTCGTTAGGCACTTGCTTATTCCGCTGCTTTTAATCTTTTGCACCCTGAGTGTTAAGAAGAAACCGTAGAAAATCCTTCCATTTTTTCCCAATAAATCATGCAGTAGTTGAAATTTCGTCAAAAAATTTAATCCGCTTTCTGACAAGTTTTTCTCGGGGCAAGAAAATGTTTTCCTTCTTGACTTTTTATCGAAGTTCAGAAATCGATATTACAGTAATCAAAAATTTTTCTAAAGATCTCATATAGAATACAATTTTTAAAAAACTGATAAATTTATTCTTTCTGTCATGGAACAATATTTTCCTAATAAATAGTAAGTATCTGTAAAATCGGCTACAAACAGAAGACTCTTCCATGTTTGACATTTATTTAACCAATAAAACATATTCAATAAATTATTTACTCTCTGAATGCACAATTATTGCAAGTAATTTTAAACCTACATAAAGGGTTTGTAACCAAAAAACATTAACCTAACCTAACTTATTGGACCTATAATATACATGAATCTTGAATTAATTTGAAGGGTTCGTACCCATCACTGATATGAGCAACTCAAACAACGGTTACCGAACGCTCTTCGCAAAGGGAAACTGCATGTTCGATCCCGTCGAAATTTCATTGGAAATTACAGTCTCGCGAACGACTACGCCTTTCTCTCGTAAGCCTGCTCCGCCCCGATCGGTAAGGAAGCTGAGGGAGTAAGTTTGGCAAGGACGATGGTTACGGGGTGAATTTTCGTTAGATCTCGCGGACACCAGTTTCGGTGTCGGTTGGACCTCGTCAAAGCGTTCTCGCGCGACATTACCGGAAATTGCGGACACTGCCTTTCCCGAGTCCGACTGGTAGTCCGGTTGCGACACCAAATGCATGAGTTTTGCGGCAAATTCGACAGCTTGTATGCATACACGCACAGCCGGTCGTGTTAGTCCGGTTTCTGCATCGTCGAAGCAAGACACCCTCGCGACTACATTAATTAAATACACGCCCTTCCCTCTCTCGTTTACCCTTTAACCAACCGAAAACTCTTCACCTTTGATTGCCCCTCAAGTTCACATTGTAGCCAGGATACGTGGCTACCCTGGGGTCCGATGTTTTAATGAAACCTCGGGTTATACTTTGATCTGATTGCCGTTTCGATGTGATTCTTGTTTGGTGACGCTTGTTTGTAACGTCTCTTTTAATCTTGTTAGATTAACCTTTCTTTTCGGATAATTGGGGAGCTTGCCGAATGGGGAACATTTTAATTCTTGAACATTTTGCTTCATTTTATTTCTTGTCAAGGTCTATTGAGGCTTCAGATTTAGTAATTCTGTGATTTGAAGATTTGCTTTCTTAAAGATTTAACAATATGGTGCAGATAGGATTTTTGACAGTTAAATGGCTAGCAACAAGTGTTTTGAATTTAACTCGACACTATATATATTTATCGGTTGTTAAAAATTCTTGATCTTGGAATTAAAGGATCATCGCATCTCTTCCTACATCCAAATGTCTAAGTATAGTGTAAGATTAAGTGCAATCTACGAAAGTGTATATCGAAGAGGCTCTGGTACCATGATTCATCGCAGCACGTGTTTCACGCGTTTCGTGTCGCGTGAAATTTAAGGTTTATGGCGGATGCTCGAATCCTGGTCCGAAAATTATATCCTAGAGTTTAATTATAGTACGCCATGATTATATTACATGAATTATTCTTTCGCTTTTCTCTCGCGAGGTCGTTGAACCCAACAATTATTTTACATCGTCCTTTCACAGTTTATTCGAACGCTATTGAAGAGAATTGATTAACCAGACAATGAATTTTCTCGTAGAATACTCCAACCACGTTGATCAACAACAAGCTCTCGATGGATTGGATTACACGCGAAAGGCGTAGACGTAAGTTTAATAGCAGAAAGTTTCACGAGGGAAACACGATCCGCGAACACCGAGAGACTCGTTCCTGCGTCAGCAGTAATCGCAGGTAACAAATCCGGGACGTTAACAACGAAATGTGCCTTAATGAAAAAGAATCGTGTTACATCCGACTTAAATCTGAATCGTTTCCATCAACTTTACTTCACCGATCCCCTCAGGCAAATTTATCTTTGTTTTATGCTGAATTAAAATTACAACTTCACCAGAGTATGGCTCCGAGCTGCTCGTTAAACAGAGGTCTGCGCTTAATTCGTATTTGATATGAAGGTTACTTTCTTGAATTATGAAATTATACATTTATTTTTTTGAAGAAAATTCATTTTCTTGAATTATTTAGTGGAGAGGAGGGTATTTTTTGAATAGTTTAGAGATTTAATATTAGTCTGACTATGTATGTCCACTTCTACTGTGACAGTCTTATTAGTTTCACAAATTTCTTCTATCATGATTTAAATGTAAGAAATGATAAAAATGATTCATCGAATAAAATTAGAGGATCACGCTTTCGAACCAAGAACATATATGTATAAGTATAATATTAAATATAGTATGTATACCACGTTATATTTACATAACGAAAATCTACAAATAACATCACATCAAAATATCAGTAATATCGACAAAATTGGGAAAGTTAGTCGTGTCTCGCAATCCACAACGAAAGTGTCAAACAAGTTAATTCGAAGTTCCTAAAAGCTGGTCAAACATTGATACCCCGAATTCAATGTGATAAATTCGCACGTTTCTTGTGATTGACTTGCCGTTACGGGGTGGCTACCAAGCGACCGCCGCAATCTCTGATCAGCGGCTTAGCACCCGAGAAGATTAGTCGAGAAGGGTAGGAGAAGAAGAAAGGGGTTGAAACGGGGCGCAGAACGGGGCCGGTTCTCGGGAAGTTTCTGGATGGGGACAAAGGTACGTCGGATAAGCTGGATTAAGAATAGCCTTACGCGAATTCGTCGAATTATGTCCCTCTTGGGCAATAATTGCACTCCAGGGATGTTGCTTGTCTCGAACGCTCGATGAATCAATTCGTGTCATAGTTAGCTGCATCGTTACGGCATTACGTAAAAATTGCAAGGAAAGTTGAGTCTATTCTTGTGTTACGGTACGTGGACTTTAAAGATGATTTCGTTAAAATAGGGGATGCTAATTTTAATTTTAGGGCTAAGTACAAATTGCTATAGGAAATTCGATGATCAAAAGAATCATTATAATATATTTTAAACTAAGAATACATCAAAGCTCATAAATGAGCTTCCTCCCCCAGATGTCATATTATCCTGCAAATCTGAAAGTAATGATCGTACAGTTTTATAAAAAAAAAAAAAAACTCGTAACCGTAAGAAATAAATCGATTGCGTTGCTACTTTCGCACATGTACCGTGTACCAAATTTACCTCCGGTGATTCCGGTGCAAGCAGAGCAATAACTACACTCGAAACGTTTATAAATATTTCTTTTGAACAACAGGAACAACGATGTACAGCGTGTCGGTCGTTTTCAATGCGAAGATTTTTACGGCCAACGACGCGACGCCGAGCGTTTCATAAACGATCGAGCGGAATGGCACGCGGGGCCGCGGCAAAAAAAGAGAAGGATAGAGGAACGGTTTACGGGACACGATCGAAACGCTTTTTCCACGATTTACATTATTTACACGGCTCGCGTACGCTCGTCCTCCACGAGGAAAATGCACGATCGACGTATAATATTTTCCAACGACGCTTCAAGTAACGCGCCGATAAATCAAACGGCGGAAAATGAGGACGGAACGAGGAGACGCGACAACGCGGATTCGACGCGAATCTGCTGCCTCCTTGTCGGACCCGTTCTCCGACGATTATTTACGGCTCGCAATTTGGGTCGAATACCGACTCGGCCACCGGAATTCGAAAGCATTTATCATGACTGAAAATTATTCGTAATTTAATGGGCGAAGACACAGAAACTTTGGGGAACAATTACGATTGTGAAAAGATGTCTTATCGTAATCTTAACTTGGGTGACCGTCGGTCACGTTTTAAATTTAAAATCTATCGGGGTTGATTGTTGATCGTTTTTGAATAGTGTAGTCAGAGTCATCTTTTGAATAATGTAGCGAGAGTCATCGTGACTCTATTAGGTTATGTTGGATTATATTGATTTAGGTTATGTTATATTATATTGATTCGGGTTATATTGCAATGGGTTTAGGTCATATTGCAAGAGCTGGGTTGATCACAAACATTTGTTCTTTGATATTAATATTACTTTGATATTATAATCCACAATAATGAGACTCGAAAGTTTGCGCGAACCGCATTGAATTATTACATGAATAAATTCGATATCAAGTACTAATCATCGAGAATTTGTAGAAGCTTTTATGCCGCAAATTGCATAACTGGCATAAATGAATTATACGATAAATTAAATTACTCTGTAATTTATCTAATACCTGTAATTACTCTGTCGTTCATCTAATATCTGTAATTACTCTGTAATACGTATATGATAAATTGAATCGCTCTGTGATTTATCATATTAATTTTAGCAAAATTAGAAAGATAATGATAGCGCGACAAATTAATTGCGTTATGTATGAGGACAAATCAATGATAATAATAGGGATTATACTGTAGATCAAAGATATTTGTTATTGACTTTATACGTGAATTATATGTTTAGTAATTAAATTATTTCGTTCATTAATGGTTGAAATCTTTTGAAGAATTTTAACCACAAAAAAATTATATTGCATCTGTGTTTATTATATTAATGTGTATTACAGTATTATACTTGTTACAATATTTATTATTATTACAACATTTATTATATTACAGTGTTTACTATCAGTAATTGGTTACTGTTGATTATATACCTAATTTTTATTTTGTAATTTATCGCCCAACAAAAATTCCGCGAACGTCAGAATTCTCCAAATGCACAGAACTCAAAATTCAGTGTCTGTCTACAAAGGACGGAATACAGATGGCAACGGTATTGTTTCATTGTCTCAACATGTTCCGTTCATAAACGAGAAACCAAATCCTCCGTGTGAAGATGAATATTCTCCCCGCACGAGATTGTCAAGTCTAAGGGTGGTTAATCAAGATTGCATGCTGCACTCATTTTCTCGTATAAGACAAATTAAAAATTAATGTACGCTTAACACGTTGCGTGGCACGCGAGATTTAAGGTTTGCGATAAATTCTATTTATAATTAGCTTATTTAGCACACTTCCCTTTTCTTTCTAGTATATTAAACCATTTCTATTGCTACGCGATTCAATAATCAACAAGTTAATAAATATTAACCATACAATCTTTTAATATTTTTATGACTAAGTATGACATGAATTATTTTATTAGATCCATGAAAGTTTGTCAGCACATTAACACTAAACCTACCGACGTATAATGTATACTTAATTTGAAATGAAAAATAAAGTCAAAAAATAAATAAACAAACGACAAAACATAAATTAATATACACGTTAATTCTTTATTTTGATGAAGATCAATGTAGATATTAGAAGAATTACTTCAACAAATTGTGTAATTTATAATAAGGATTTTGTAGAACGGTCATTTGACCAGTTTGGTAGTTTTAGTGTTAACTACTTAAATTTTTAAGTACATGTTTGTGACTTAATTATTAATTAATCTTATCTTAAAAAACTTGTACATAAAATATTCGCAAAATCAAATAATATTAAGAACTGAATCCTAATCTATCGGCTTCAAAATTTTTCGATTCGCAGCACCGTGATTCGTTATGAGAGGAAAAAAGGGATTCGAAAATGGAAAATGTAAAGAATGAAATACTGTGTATGAATTGGAACAATCCTATTTCTACAATTGTTGCGAGGCAATATCGTTGCACGCGTATACGCAAGAGTCAAACGTTCGAAAGTGTTCCGGTTCGATAGAAATTCGATTCCCTTCGGGCAGAATTTCCAGTCTATTACTGCTCGTTCGATACTCTATAAAATTTTCACTGCGACAAATTTCATCGATTTCGAATAAACAAATGCTGCTCGATACGGTGCTCCCTTGGCCGGACGAACGCTTTTATCGACGTGTTCGGACTCGAATGAAAGTCTCGTATCACTAACATAACATATATTTATCGGTTCGAAGTGCTTCCTCGAAATATTCACTGTTCCATTTCCCGGGCCGGATATCCGACGGCAATTTTACGTCGACTTTACGTCGATAGTAGACAAAAAATTGACTATGATACCCCGTCTGTAATACCGGCGGATACTTTCCGACGTTTCACCGTCACTTCCGATCGCTGGTTAATACTTCAAATGAACGTGCCCAGTCAACGGTCGTATTTCGATCTAACGAGTACATTTTGATAAATAAAAGATACACGGGATATGTATCGACTTCCGCTGATACTTTTCCAATTTTCCTACACCCGTTTATAAAACATTCTCATTTCTACTCGTTCCTCTTCTCTAGTTAGACTCGTATTAATGAACCGTGACCATTTTTACTCGTTACTGTGTTTCTTCTTTGCTGGATAGACTCATATTAACGAAGCATGCCTATTTTTACTCGTTTCTTTCTTCTTTGCTAGTTAGATTTATACGAAGCATAGTTTTTAATCATTATTCTTGCTGGAGTCGTATTGATGAAGCAGGACCATTTTTACTGGTTGCGTTTCTTTGTTGGTGGGTTCATATTAACGAAGCATGGCCATTTTTACTGGTTCCTGTATTTCTTCTTTGTTAGACTCATATTAACAAAGCATAGTCGTTTTTAATCATTGTGTTTCTTTGCTGAGATTCGTATGGAGCATAGCTACTTTTATTTGTTCCTGTATTTCTTTTTATTTCTCATATTAACTGTCTGACATATTTCGACAACTGTGTCACGTGACATACTCGTACTTCAGCTGTGATCAACTTCACTCGAACTTTTAATTTACTTCAACTTGAAATTTAAGTTCAATTATTTCCATAGTTAATATCTTAATATTGTAGCTGTGATCATTTTCTTTCGACTGACACATCTGATAAATAAATCATAAAGCAAAAGGTTAATAAATAGACATCTTTTCTCATTCCTGTGTTTCTTTGCTGGTCAGGTACCTTTTTAGGTTAGGTTCATGGTTATTTTTAATCTTGTGCTTTTTTCCTGGGTAAACTCAAAAGTTGATAAGTTAAATTCTTCCTAAAAATTATTAATAAAATGCAGAACATAAAGAAAATTGTTAGACAACAAAATTTAAGAAAAATAATCGATTGAGAAACTTGAGAAAAATAGTTAATAAAATGGGAAAACTTAGGAATAGAAAACTTGAGAAGAATGCTTAATAAAATATAAAAGTCGAAAGAAATTCTTGAACAGTAAAACTGTAAGAAGATAGTCAATCAAGTGGAAAACTTGAGGAAGATCCTTTATCGAATGGGAAAACTTAAGAAAAATGGTTAACTGAATAGAAAACTTGAGAAACCTTAATAAAATGTAAAACTTAAAATTCTTGAACAGTTGTAAAACATGGAAAGGTAGTTAATCAAATGAGAAAACTTGTGGTAGGGTAGTTAATCAAATAGAAAGCTTGAAGAAAATAGTTAATTTAATAGAGGACTTAATTATAACAGGGTATTTCAACAAATCAATTATGCTCGTTGCAATTTACACTGAAATGAGTAATCAAATGTGAGACTTAAATGAAATGATTAATTAGGGGACTTGAAATGGTTAACCAAGTGAGAAACTTGAAGTACTGGTTGAGAGATGAACTTCAAATAAAAGATTAACAAGTATAGTATAAAAATATCAAAGTAAGTGATTAAGCTTTTAGATCTTTACCATAATTGTCATTTTTTACAATTACCTTGTAACAATATTAATATTAATTTCTGTAGTCATATCACATTCTATAATAATCTTAACAGCATATGTAACATATACTTCACATGTATATCAAAATAAATGACCTTTAGATCTATGTATACACCTACAGACCCTTAGCCCCTTAGATCTGTACAATTACATACTTAACAGTCATAACACTACATCATACATCATACGTCATACATACATCAGGTGTAATAATATAACAATCTGTAATAATCTTAACAGCGAGTTACAACTCGTGTATCTCGATTTTGCAAAAGATGGAAGCAAAAGAAGCTTAAAAGGGTTATAACGAAAGAAAGGTCAAATTTAAGAGAGTAATAGCAAAAAAAGAGTGTAAAAAGAGAAATTTAAACCATTTGAAAGGATGAATCGAGATCCGTGAAATTCCCTTCGCAGGGATTTCAGTGGTGCCAGGTTCAGCTTTCGCGTCAGCGATGCTGGATTCCAGGCAATCGAGAGCGAAGCTGGAATCTTTTCAGCATATCGCCGGGAATTCGTGGCGAAAGGTAAACGTAAGTGTGTTTGCGTGTCGAAACATTCCGGCAGCATGCCCGAAACTTCTTGAAAGCTTCTTGCCGCCGTCCAATTCGGGATTAAACTTATGTCGTACGTATCCGCTGGCCATGTCTAGACGTATCCCAAAACTTAACGCAACTTCCGAGTCCAGAATTCGGCTTTGCGGCTCTTTCAACGCGTCTACTAGACAAACTTGACCAAACTTTCGAACAAGCGCCACTTAAGTTTCGATATCTTCCTGTCATAAGCGTTTCGATGAGCACAACATCTCTGATACTATCGACAATCGTGTTTTATCGCTTTTTAAATTTCTTTCTTCAGCTGATTTGGGGAATGAGTAACGTGGGAATTTGGTGATTTGGGGAAATAATTTGGTGTTTTAGTAATTTAGAGATTTAATCATTTTTTAACTTGAGTATTTAGGTAATAGTTTAGTTGATAATTCTACAAATTGATCTATTAATTCATTCCTTTAAAAAATACATAATTTAATAAATTACAAATTTGGAAATTTACAAATTCTCAAGCTTCAAAACTTGAAAGTTAGAAGACACAGAAAACTGAGAACCTAAAAATGTGCAAACTGCATATAAAAAAATTTGTTAAATTATTTAATTATATCGAAGAACAAACCGTTCCAAATCTTTTCCCTACAGTTCACATGATCCAACCGAAATTTTTTAAATTCCATTGGAACCTGTTTGCTATCGTTCGTACTAGATCGGCGCATTTGAAGTTTCGATGTTGCACCAAACGCGAGGTAATTTAGAAGATTGAGTTAATGGGGAGAAATTCGACGGTTGAACATTTGGCGAAAAGTTTTAAAGGAAATTTTCCGACAGAAAATTGCTTTCAACAGAATTAAAAAGAATTTGATACTTCATGGCTGTTTATAATTGAATGCATTAATTCCACGGCAATCGGTTTGTTCAGCATTTGCCACGGTATTTCCATTTGAATAGACCATCTGCTTCGTTTCAAGCACGCGAATCCGGACGAACAGTAGTGGATGTGAATTTTCTAATTACGTTAATGTATAACGTCGAAAACTCGATACTTTTTTTCTCCTCGTCCGTTTTTTATTTATTCACTTTTCTTGTATTCATCGCACACGTTCGCAATCAAGGGGCGTAAATGTTTCTTTAATCCTTCATTGCACGAGTTCTCCATTTTCCTAAAACTTCCAACTTTTTTATTGATAATAAACAAGCACTTTTTATTTACAAAATTTGTATAAAGAAAAAGCACGCAAATTTCACAAACTCGCAGCAGGGTACATAAAATCTGTGGTTACAAAAAGGTTACTCTATTAATTCTGAAACCCGCAATGCGTTACGTTTAATAAAATACATATTATTTAGCGTAGCACGAAATATGCATTAAAAACGTTTCATCGGTTACGCGAGCAATAATTTGAAAAAAGAGAGGTACAACCCGTTGCAAAGATATGTAGCGACAGAAACTTGTATCCGACCGACGAAGTACCAAAACGATCCCATAAAAAAAAAACGAGTGAACGTAAAACAAAATATCAAGAGGTGGAAACCTGGAACAAGATAATCGAATAGAGGACGCTCGTCCCGTCGCAGCGAGGATTTATAGAAAAACCTTTGTGTCTCAGTTGCCATTGTACGCGTCGGCAATTTCGCGGGGCTTTATTGCGCATTCCGACACTCTTCTCTCTTCGATTCGCTGGATGGAGGATCGGGACGGTCAGAAGAACGCTGAAAGAAACAAAGGGCGAAAGGAAAAGCGCGAAATAGGGAATAGTGACCGAGGGTAGACTTCGTGAGTTGTAGAACTCGACATTTTCAATTTTCAAAATTTCCTGGTTGTTTGTTTTCGAAATCTTTTATTGAAGAATTGAAGAATTGAACATAGTTGACGAATTGAAGAATTAAAAATAATTGAAGAGTTGAAGAATTGAAAATAATTGAAGAATTGAAGAATTGAAGAATTGAAAATAATTGACGAATTGAAGAACTGAAAATAATTGACGAATTGAAGAATTGAAAAATTGAAAATAATTGAAGAATTGAAGAATTGAAAATAATTGAAGAATTGAAGAATTGAAAATAATTGAAGAATTAAAGAATTGAATATAATTGATCAATTGATAGATTGAAGATAATTGAAAGATTCCCAAAGTCTTCCCCCTATACCTCTATTTCACCACTTTCCTAAATTCTATCCACAGATACCTATATCTTCAAATCCGTATTCCCCCAAATCCAGACGCGAAACGTCACGACAATAAATCCGTGCTAACGACCGTTAAAGAGTTAATGCCTTCCAAGGCGAAACAAAGCGAGTCAGCAATGCGATAAAGACAGAGGGAAAGTGACGGTAGGTGTCTACACCGTTCAAGGCACTCGCCTAACTTTTCAAGGATACCGAGCATTCGGTAATTGCGAAAGTTTTATACCTTAAATTCCAGCCAGTGGCTCGGTTCTTTCTCGTCGTTCTTTCACAGAGACACAGCCGCGCCGCGGGACGAATTCCTTTGCCGCGTTCTAAATTGCGCGCCGATTCTGACGAGGAACAATCGTATTACTATGCTGGTCGGCCGTCGATGATACGACAGTTGGTTCGTTCCTTTTTGGATCGGATCCAACGTCCTAGCCCCGCTCGTTACCCCGGCTTTTGCCCTCTCGATCGTTACCACTTGTCCTCCTCGAGTAATTCTGTCGATCTACAAGATCTACCCTCTTTTTCTTCGACGTTCGTGTATTCTACGCAACAGTATACGTATAAACTCTTCTACCCTGTAGATTACCGATTTTCGAGGATGGCAACGTCGTGACTGGCGAAATGCAGAGATACACGAGTACGTATATTTTTTAATATCGATCATGTCGAGACTGTCGGTTTTTAATGGTAATTTATGGGTGGAACCTTCTGTTTAAATATTTTATATAACACTTTTTTATTGTATTCTGATCAATTTCGTTTGAGGGATGTTTAGGGGATGAGTATCATTTTCGATGCAATTATATATAATGTTGAAAATTTGATTATTGTAAGTGATGATATAGATAAAATATAGCATGTGGACATTTTATGTAGGTCTTTGTTATTGTACTCTGATGAATTTCGTTTGAGGAGTGTTTAAGGAATGATTATCATTTTCAATGGAATCATGTATGGTGTTGATAATATAATTGTCATAGAAATGCAGTATGTAAAAAAATTTAATAAGTGAAAATAATAATCATAATCCTCACATATCCTTTCAACGATGATTAGCCTAATCAAGAGATGTGTATTAAACTGAATCCACAACGACGCTCACAGATCGAATTGCCCAAATGTTCAATAACGTTAACATGAGCAAAGGTAATTTTATATCGTTCAGAATACCGATTACCACCGTTATAATTATTATTGATTATGTGATTATTAGAGTTCAGAACTGAATATTTTAAGCACCGTCAGTACATAAGTGACGTTCAGATACGAAGCGTTCTATTTTAATCATAGAACAACGTTGCTAAGAATCTTTCGGTTTCACAGTAATTTCGCGTTCCGTCGTTTCCGCAACTTTGAACAGTGGGTAATTTATTTCAATCTACGAGTGCTCATTAATCAACCTGATAACCATCAATTTGTGTCATGTAACGGAACGTAGAACGAGTTCTAGACCGTGGACTTGCGAGATCGTGCCAATAACGTTCTCTTTCATTCATTATAACATAATTAAGACTTCTGTGAAACTATAAAAATCCTATTAAACGGCTGATAATGGTAAGAACAATTAGTAAATCACCAAAATCACGTATGACTGAAATTGAACTTTTAACGTCCGCATAAACGTGCTTCCGCACAAAGAGACAAATTGAAACGATCGATGCTGATAGAAAGTGCGACAGAGGAAATTTCGCGCATTAATTAAAAGACAATCAATTCGCGGAAGCGTGAAACGTTGAAGTGCACATACTTCAGCCCGGAGTAGATTAAGACGAAGCGTGGTCCTGGCGGGAATCGCGCATAGTTTTCGAATCGTCTTCGATAAACGCAATTACTTCGGGGACTCTGTTGGATTCCAGAAATAATTAAATTGCCAAATCAGTTTCGCGTTGCATCGAAACAGCGCCGCTTCCTACGGAAGGCAAAATGGAATGGTCTCTGGAACGCAACGAAATTCCACGCAGTTCCGTGTGTTTGCCGCTGTTTCGTCTTGGCTCGCGGCAAAGCAAATGTGTTTCAGGCTGCGGTTCAAAGAAGCTTCGTTGCTCGAGCAGATGCTTCTTTGCTCCAACCTCTATTGCAACCCAGAATGCACAATTTTCGACGAATTCCAAAATATTTTGCTACCAAGCATTTCTACGAGTTCTTCGCCAAAAATTTCTTTCATTTTTAACCGGATTATTTCCGGCGGGATTTTATATTCAACTTCATACATATTTCTTATAATAATTCTTCAAAAAATTGTTCTTTGAAAAATACTGGTATGTGGATGTTCAGTTTATTTTATAAATTCGTCAAAGGTCATATACGTTAATTTTATCACTGCTTTTGTACAGTGTACATTCTTTTATGACTTATTTTTATAATTGTTACATAGAGTTACGCTAAAAAATTACATTATTTTCTGACCTTGCAAAATCATCCCTATGTAGATGTTCAGTTTATTTGTACATATGTCAAAAGACATATACGTTAATTTTATCACTGCTTTTGTACAATGTACATTCTTTTATGATTTATTTTTATAATTGTTACATAGAGTTACGCTAAAAAATTACATTATTTTCTGACCTTGCAAAATCATCCCTATGTAGATGTTCAGTTTATTTGTACATATGTCAAAAGACATATAAGTAAATTTTATCATCGCTCTTGTACACCACACATTCTTTTATGATTTATTTGTATAATTGTTAGATATAGTTACGCTAAAAAATTACATTATTTTCTGACCCTGAAAAAATCAACCCCTAAAGAGGTTATAGAAAACACAATGAAATTTTTAATATAATACAATGGTTTTCTATGTTGCTCAAATAATTAACATGAAGAGCATGTACTTATTAATTCTATACCGCTGTTTGACCAGTTTCACACAATTAGTATTAATGAATTTTACACACAAACCCACTAGAAAAATTTGTTTACTCCATTTTTAAATTTGTCTGCTCGTAAGAACACAATACCTATCTCCAAAATGAGTAACCTAAAATAAAATTATTATTATAAAATTTTCTTGTATAACATCTTAAGCACCAAGCAGTTCCGACATTTTGCCACAACTAAAAAAAGAAACAAGAAGAAACTAGAGCTACGCAGTTCGAACACGTAAAGACGTAACGAAACTTTTTTCGCAGCCGAATCATGAACTTTCTTGAAAGTGGTATGGAAAAGTGGGAAACTTTTTTCGGGGAAAATCTGTGGCGAAGGTACAGCAGGAAGAACGCGACAAAAAATAAAAGTGACGCTAACAGCGCTACCTTAAAATTGAGTTTTGCATGCGGGAACTGAAGGGATGCCGGTGTGTCGGTGCACGGCTTCAAACACGATTACAAATTTCAGTTACAACACGTTTCCACTTACGCTTTGTTACGCATGTAGAAAAACATGCGTGTACTTTTAGAGGTAATACCAGGTATTGTTATTTTTCGCGACTTCGTTGCGGACTCCCTCGAAGATAATATTTCAAACAGACCTGCCTCCACAACTTCGTGTTTACTTCGTTATGTTGTGCGTTGTACGATCTCTTTGTTTCACTCGTTAATTACTAGTCGGGGTTTTTGAAAATCTGACAAATGAAGTAGCAACGTTATTTTCATCTTCTTAACTTAGTCTATTAACCTTATTCATGAATGAGGAAAGTATCATGATACTTTTGAGGTTAGAAAAAGAAATAATTTAATTTTTACATGAAAGTCATTTCAATGTTGTAATCAAATTTGAAATATTTTACTGACTTTGAGTTTGGAATAGTTGTATAATAAAATACTATAAGAATTTATGAAAAAATTGTTTGAAAACAATGATAATGTCTTCATGTGTGTAAAAATTCTCGGAGATGATGAGTTCATACATTTCATACTTCTAAATTAAGAACGTGGACATTTGCAAATTTGAAGCTATACTTTTAGATAATTTTAAAATTTAGAAATTTGTGAGTTTATCAAATAATTCGAATTTAACGTATACGATATTTTGCACACATTATAATAACGATCATCGAAGATCCAATTAACTGAATTTTCGATTCGAGCGTTTGCATGTCATTTTCCGGAAAATAATCGTTATATGGAAAATTTGCAGACTTCGTGACACGATTTCCGATAGGCCCCTTGAGCGATTTCAATCAAACATTGATCGAGTATAGTGTTAAATAAAATGTATACGTTATTTTGATAAACCTTTTCGAAACGTTCAATAAATCGCTGAAAGAATGTTCATATTATCGATACCTATTCATATGCCACATAAAATTTCATTATACATTTCATTTGATAAAATGATTCATAACAAAAGCGAAATATCCTGCGATTAAAGCGCAAATTTCTCACGAAACATCTTCATAAATGGCAGCACGGTAAATTTCGTCCAGACAGCAGCGATTTGCATGGCAGCATAAAACACGAAGAAACAATTAGTCGTTCCGTGGGTTGAATGGACAAAACACATGAACCTATGTCAATCGAGCAAAAAGCTAACAACGACGAGCACCGATAACTGATATCAACGCGTCCGTACATCGCACTTGAGCTGCCACCATGCTTCCTTCCTTTATCAGATGACCCAGTTTACTAACTTTCTTCCTGGCACCAGCAGACATATCTCTGTAATAGATTTACCCGGACTGAGCTAGTAGAGATAGCGGCAAGCCCCGTCCACGATAAGAACTTCGCTGTTTTCTATTTAGACCTTTGATACCATAAGCATCCTACAAAATTGAAGGCTTTCGACACTAATATTTTTCCAAACACGATGCTACCATCGATTTCACGGACCATTTGATGCTAACTGCTGCTTGTATTTTATGGGAGACCGATGGCCAAATCACGCGATTTTAAAAAGCTTCACACACGTGGCTCCTCGAGTTGGATTCACTATATGGAGATTTTGTAGTTTCAACTTTTCACATTTTTAGTTTTGGTAAATTGGTAATTTGATTATTTGGGAATTATTCGCGTGGGTGATTTGGACATTTGGAAAATTTTCACGTTGGTAATTTGAACATTTGGAAATTTTCCATCTTGCTAATTTGGTCATTTGGGAAGTTTCCACCTTGATAATTTGGTCATTTGGAAATTTTCCATCTTGGTAATTTGATCATTTGGAAATTTTCCATCTTGGTAATTTGAACATTTGGAAATTTTCCATCTTGCTAATTTGGTCATTTGGGAAGTTTCCACCTTGGTAATTTGGTCATTTGGAAATTTTCCATCTTGGTAATTTGGTCATTTGGAAATTTTCCATCTTGCTAATTTGGTCATTTGGAAATTTTCTACCTTGGTAATTTTCCACATTGGTAATTTTCCACCTTAGTAATTTTCCACCTTAGTAATTTTCCACCTTAGTAACTTTCCACCTTGGTAATTTGGTCATTTGGAAATTTTCCACTTTGGTAATTTGATCATTTGGAAATTTTCCACCTTGGTAATTTTCCACCTTGGCAATTTTCCACCTTAGTAATTTTCCACCTTGGTAATTTGGTCATTTGGAAATTTTCCACTTTGATAATTTGATAATTTGGAAATTTTCCACCTTGATAATTTGGTCATTTAGAAATTTTCTACCTTGGTAATTTGATCACTTAGAAATTTTCGACCTTGATAATTTGGTCATTTAGAAATCTTCTATCTTCCTAATTCGATAATTCAGAAATTGTCAAAAATTATTATTTGGTAATTTATAAATGATCAATCTTGATATCTTGATGATTTAAAAATATTCAACATTTGCTATTTAGTACTGTAAAAACTTTTAATCTTGAAATTTAGTAGTTTATAAATATTCAATATCTGTTACCTAGTAATTCATCAATTTTCAATCTTACTAATATAATTCTTTAAAAACTTTTAACATTTATAATATAATGATACAAAATTACAGAAATGAGTACAAAAATTAATTAATTAACCTCTCATTTTCAACTTAATTCTAAAAAAATCTAAACTCATATTTTGTCAAATATTTTGAAAATTACTCAAATATATCTCAAACTGTCCTAATAACATTTGCTGAACTTATGAAAATACGAATTGAAAAATATATCGTCCAATTACATTTAACTCGAAACTACAAGAATAAATTGAAAGAGGTTTGAAACCCAGAAAAATGAAAGTAACGATAACTAACGAGAATGTTATGTTTGTAGCAAAATATGCAGAAATGACGGGTCCGATGTTTCGTGCGCATAGAATTAATCCCGAATAATGTCCTGCAAACCACGAGACACGCGATCGTTGAAAATAAAATGCCGCCACGAGCACGGATCTGTCGTCAGCGTGGATATTTTTATGGGGTGTACAGTGAGTTTTATAGCCTGTGCGCGAGGAATCATTGATTTCCAGCCGAATGTCCGAAGGCTTCTCTTCGTTTCACTGTTGAAAACGAGCGACCCGTTAACCTGATAGCGCCTTCGAAAACGGCTCGGTCATGTCCGCACAGTTGAGTTCCTTTGTTCTTCTTTCATTTCGTTACCTTATGTTACGTTCGAATCAGTGAAAAAGGGATTCAGTCAACCGTTTGTCAGCCGCAGTAAAAATTACCAAAGTGACGTTTACCAAAATTGCACGAAATTTTTAGTTCTAAATATTTCATGTCTCATTACTACTGTGGGAGATTTTATTCGGGACCTTTGTAGTATTGTTTAGTTATTTAATTATCTCTGTGTTTGTGTACAAAGGAATTTTTCATGCTTTGCAAATTTTTTTAATTTAAATTTTATGTATTGTAAAGGGAATAATTTCTGAATTCTCCAATTTGCAAGCTTTATCATTTGTTAATTTGTAAATTCACAAATTGGGTAACTTATTTGATAACTTTAAAGCTGGATAATTTCGAAATTTGCAAAGGGTATAGCCGGATAAGATGGTCAAATGTGCCCTTGAGTCAAATGAGAAACCCAATTCGTCAGTCATTTCATTGTTTTTTCTTTTATAATAATTTAAATAATTTTTTTGAAATAATTTAATTTTGTAATTATACAACAGATTCTTTATCTTTGACCGATTCAATCGCAGCGTCTGTCTTCTCCTTCCGTTATTCCCTGTTCAAATCCTACCGTCAATTAAAGCAGTAAACGTAGTCGAAATTATACCGTGTTTGGTCTCATTTTAATCGAAAAAATGTCAAGAATTAATTGGTAAAAGTTTGATAACGAAAAAGTCAGAAATAAAAAAGTTTTACATTTGCGTTGGTATAGTCTCACGGATGTACTGGAACCGCAGATCAAGTTACATTTCTCGGCGCGCGAGCTTTACGGTGTCGCGAGGGGTCTTCCCCCCACTGGTCATTTTTTCGCGCGATCGCGAACTAGGCACCGCGACCGCCAGGTGGCCAACCACGAATTGTTTTTCTCACAATTATAATGGGCCCCCGCGACTATAATAAAGGACCGCGAGAAGGAGACGACGGCATGTTTCCGATTCACGTATATGGTCTTTACCTATACGTTGAAAGCGGAAGCATGCTCACATTTTTATGTTAGGGGATAGCAAGTTGGTTTCATACCCGCGCCCCTAAGTGTCCCATTTTGAAGAATCTCTATTGATGATTCTATTTATGGAAAGCATTCTGCTGCTGACCACCGATGATACACACCATGTTCTCCGCCCTGCTTAACACTGCTCACCATGGTGACATCTCAATGGAAGCTTCCGTCACAGACCTAATAGGTACATAAACCCCTGATAGTCCCAGACCCAATAGGTACGCAAATCCCTGAGTGCCCCACACTGAATGTCCCAGACTCTGACACCACTAGGTATCCAAGACCTAGTGGAGTGCTCCATACCCCCAAAGGCTACACACCACTAGTTGTCCAAGCGCTAGTGGAGTGTCCCATACCCCCAAAACACCACACACTAATTATCCAAAATCCAGTAAAGTTTCCCAGGACTCCTGAATGCCCCACATCCCTAAATGCCCCACACCACAAATTGATAAATATTATTACATGTATTAAATACTATTGTACATGTATACTATTAATTGCAGATGTTTTGTATCCTGTGAATGTAGAAATGTTTAACAATTATTGAAAACAACTTGGAAGCTATATTAATATTATTACAAAAGAAAAAAATTAAAAACATAACGTGGAAAAAAACCAAGTCACTACTTTGTACATTGGATAATTTCAAAATTTGTATAAATGCATTTTTAAACTTTCCCATTTGTAAATCAGATAATTTATAAACTTCCTAGTTCTCACATTAAAAAAATTAGCAAATTAGGAAATATAGAAATTATTCAAACTTATAATTCTTCAAGTATAATTCTACTTTTAATTTTCTTCCATAAAATTATAAACCAACTAAAAAATTGCAAGTGTATTTAATTCCTAAACGCACCGCTCGAGGAGGTATTTTACCGCCTTCCGTCGAACAAATTCGATTAAATTTGTTCGGGCGGTTCACTTAAACCTCGGTTCCGGTTGAATCGAACGAGCAGAGGGAAGCAATAGAACGGAATTATCTCAGCGCGAGCAAACGTATTCACCGCGTCGCCGTTGAAATCGAACACGCGTGTACAGGACAGGCTGAAATTAATAGACACCCGAAACTGTTTAATACTTTCTCACGTTTTGTGTTCCCCGTCTGCACTGACTTTCACAGTACCCGCAGCTATTACACAGTTAAACGCAACTAAAACGTTTCTGTTATCCAACGATCTGTCTTCGCAAAGTAACGTGTGAACCACGTTGTTGTTTCGGACCTTTCAAACGTGGTGAAACGTAATTTGAATTGTATTTATGGGTAACAATTATCTTTATATCACGTTGTTATGATGTTGAAAATAGAAGAGTGTGAGATAGATCTTTTTATGTATGATCAGAAAGAAAAATGTTTGATAGACAAAAATTGTGAAGTAGATGAAATGATGAACATATGAAACTGTTGGATGATCAAGACCATATAAAATTAAGTCACATTACTGATTCATTCACATTGAGTCACGTTGAGATTCATTCTCATACAAACACACTAATCAAGATTTTTAATCCTTGCCATCTTTACACCTATTTTGAATCACTGTCCCTTGAACACCGTCTTTACCTCTACCTAACTCCAGCAATAATAAAAACTCGCGATATTAAAGAATAACCAGAACAAGTCTGATAGCTAATCGACCTAATACAAGCTGTACGAGTTTCCTTAAATAAAGTATAGTCTACCAGAAGTATTGTCTACCAATTCTACCAGAATAGAATACAAAACAATTGCCGAAAATAATAAAATAATACAGAAGCAGTAGTACAGCTCAATAATTGTGTAATGAGCATAAGGCTGTCCAAATAGAAATGGTGGATGTTTCAATTAATGCAGCAATATTGAAACGTGGATAATTAAGAGATCTACATAAATGAAAATTCATCTGACGATTGGTATATCAGCATATACATACTAATTAACATTTTGTAAATCACTCTTTCTGACGAATATATCGAACGCATTCCCAATTACTCTAGAATCTTTAATGATATACAAACAGATGAATTTTATGGTTTGGTAATCACCATAAAAGCGGCGGTTTTCACTTCAACGATCTCGGTCACGGTGAAGCATTTTTTAAATCAAAAATTGTTCTCCACGAACGAGTCCGACGCGTTTCACCGCTCTGTGCACACGTATGACTTATTAATCCCTTTGCGCCACCGCGAACAAGAGCTTCCGTGATGCATTTTAATTAAACGGGATCTCCACGTTGCGAAATCGACCGTGAAACGAATGAATGATCGCGAAAGGTGCGTTGCAAATGCGATAAAAGTCTTGATCAATGGAACCATTGTCGTTCAAGAATCGATAAATAAAAGTCCCTTTAATCCCTTCGACAAATACCACTTATGTACTTAATCATCCTTCTAACAAAGTAATCAAAATTACATTCAAATTTTCAATCTAATTGTACCAGTTAATGTGTCAGTCGAATAAATTACAAATATAAAAAATACTCCCTGAAACATTTGGAACATTCTGTGTAAACAAGTATTGATTACTGTTGAAAAAAATGAAGAATTTACATAAAACATTTCACGCATTTCAAAGGTTTATAAAAAATATTTCACTCGTTTCAGACTTGCATATAAAATATTTCATTCGTTTCAAAGTTTCATATAAAATATTTCATTTCTGAGTACAAAATGCCTGACGATCGGTTGATCTCTTTGATGTTCTTCGTGTGATATGTAGCAAAAAATCGGTCTACAAGCAAATCCACAAAGTACAAATATGCTTTTATATGAAACAATTGTTCTTTACGTTAATTAATTTTTGTCATAAATATGAAAACACAAATGAAAAATGGAATATGAAAAATACAAATGGGTTTTATAAACGAAGTTCTTTAATTAAACTATAAGCGTAAAAAGTGTCGCAGAATAAAAAGTAACAGCTTGAATAAGAAATGGACCCATATGGGAGATTGGATGCATAGGTGTGGCGGCGAACATGTTAATCCGAGAATCGGTTGATGCGGCAGTATATCATGAAGGTTCAAAATCGATAATTCCATTTGCGAAATCATACATTCGCTTTAGTTCATAGAAGTTGATGCGAGAAGACACACCGTCGCGAAAACTGATGACGCCAGCGTCAAGTTGCAACAGCGTTACGCGAAGTGTCGATTAATACTCGTCGAGAGACGCGTTTAATTTGCGACCGGAGACACCGAGACATAATTCACTTAAGAAGCTAGCACGCAACCGGTCTACGACTCGAAGAGAAGAGAAGCGCGTAGAAGCTGGATGACGAGTGTTGGCGGCAGGTGGCGAGACTAATAGGGCCTTTCTTAAGGTCGAGTTAAACCGGATTGGAATATGAAGCGACAGCAATTTGAACAACGAACTCGAGCCACTAATGGAGAAGCCACTTACGGTTATTACATCAGTTCGAATGTTCCGGTTTAAGACGCTACGAATCCGGGGAGGGCAATTAAGACTCCGGGTTTTTATACTTGCTTCGCCAAATCGCTCTACGAATTACTGCATACGCTATGGAGTCAGGAAATTTCAGTATAGAGTTATCAAGATTGAAATTTTACTGTAGAGTTTAGGATTAAAATTCTGGCATGAAATGTTTAGGGATGATCTGCGACACTTTTCACTGTTTAGTCATCAGAGTGGAAATTCTAGTATGAAGTCAGAGTTGAAGTTACAGTAAGAAATCATCAAGATTGAAGTTGCAGTATGAAGATTAAAATTCTAGTATGGAGTCATCAAGATTGAAATTTCCCTGTGGAGTTCAAGATTAAAATTCTAGCATGAAATCTTCGGCGGTGAAGTTTCACTATTTAGTCATCAGAGTTAAAGTTCTAGTATGAAGTCAGAGTTGAAGTTACAGTAAGAAATCATCAAGATTGAAGTTGCAGTATGAAGATTAAAATTCTAGTATAGAGTCATCAAGATTGAAATTTCACTGTGGAGTTCAAGATTAAAATTCTAGCATGAAATCTTCATGGGTGAAGTTTCACTATTTAGTCATCAGAGTTAAAGTTCTAGCATGAAGTCAGAGTTGAAGTTACAGTAAGAAATCATCAAGATTGAAGTTGCAGTATGAAGATTAAAATTCTAGTATAGAGTCATCAAGATTGAAATTTTACTGTGGAGTTCAAGATTAAAATTCTAGCATGAAATCTTCGGCGGTGAAGTTTCACTATTTAGTCATCAGAGTTAAAGTTCTAGTATGAAGTCAGAGTTGAAGTTACAGTAAGAAATCATCAAGATTGAAGTTGCAGTATGAAGATTAAAATTCTAGTATAGAGTCATCAAGATTGAAATTTTACTGTGGAGTTCAAGATTAAAATTCTAGCATGAAATCTTCGGCGGTGAAGTTTCACTATTTAGTCATCAGAGTTAAAGTTCTAGCATGAAGTCAGAGTTGAAGTTACAGTATGAAATAATCAGAATTGAAGTTGCAGTATGAAGATTAAAATTCTAGTATAGTGTCATAAAGATTAAAATTTCACTGTGGAGTTCAAGATTAAAATTCTAGCATGAAATCTTCATGGGTGAAGTTTCACTGTTTAGTCATCAGGGTTAAAATTCTAGCATGATGTCGTCAGGGTTGAAATTACAGTATGAAATCATCATGATTGAAGTTACACTATCAAGATTGAAATTACAGTATGAAATCAACAGGATGGAAGTTTCATTAGGGTTAAGCTTCGAGCATGAAGTCATCAGGGTTAAACTCCTAGCATGAAGTCATCAGGATTAAACTTCTAGCACGCAGTTATCAAAGTTGCAATTTCACTATACATGAAGGTGAAATCCTCAGGGTCATAAAGTTGAGTTCCCAGCATTGAATTGCCTCCTGCATAATATTGTTTTAATACCCAAGATAACAGTATCTGTAACCAAAAAGAATATTATTAATATAAACGATAGATTCTCATTTAAAAAGAGCTTCGCGATGTAACCAGGATATCCTCGTTACTGACGATCTTGAAGAGATAACTGGAATTAATCGTTCGCGCTACGAAGAAGCTCTGCTTAATGTACTGCACCGTGAAATTTATTAATCGCATTTTATCCTGCTAGAACTAGGTGAAGTGTTATTAATCTTCCGTATTCTTTCGCTGGTATCTTAATGAATTTGAGGTGTAAAACGAAACCGAAGAACCTACGTTTGAAGATGAACTCGAACATTTTAAAAGTTACGTGATATCGTACGAGTGTATCATAGACGGACAGACACTCATTTTTGAAAACTGATTTACTTAAAAAGCCAAGTAAAGCAAAGTTTACTTAGAAAACCAAGTACAAAGTAAGATGACATAGAAATATCTTAAATAATTATTCAAAAATTTGTCTTAAAAATTATCTTATATTTTATATAAAAATTGATGTACTAATTCCATAGATAATTTTAATTATAGTCGTATTTGTTACATGCTTTTGTTAAGTTGTGAAAGGTGCAACAACAGCCAAAACGTACACTCGGTGCAATTTAACCAGCAACAGCGTACAAAGCTTCTACGTTGTGCCGGACGGTTTTGAAGGTTGAATGGAAGTTCATGGAGTGGTGTCTCGTAAAAACGGTCCATAAAGGTACTTCTATCGTTGCAGAGTGCGTCTGTAACTGACATGGAAGGTCCAGCCCGTTGCAAAAATACATTTCACTCGCGCCATCGTAACCTGCTTCCGCAATACGTTTCTATTGCGTTACGTTTTCTTACGTAACGGAATTATGACATTAATTGCATTATTCAACCATTTCTGCACTTTTGTACTGTATTATTCATACCAGATATCGAGTGAAAGTTTATTTAAATTATAAAATAAGTCTGAATAATTGCAAGTTACTCCGTTCAGAATTAAATCAATTCTAGTTAATAATAATTATAACATAAGTCTGAATAATTGCAAGTTGTTCCATTCAGAAAATCAATGTTAGTTAATGATTAGAAAATCTTTTCCAAATTCCCAAATCTCCAAATTCTCAAAGGCCCAAATTCTCAAAGTTCCAAACTCTCAGCGTCCCAAATTCCCAAATCTCCATATTTTCAGCGCTTCAAATTCCCAAATCTCCAAATTCTCAAAGTCCCAAATTCTCAGCGCCCCAAATTCCCAAATCTCCAAATTCTCAGCACCCCAAATTCTCAGCGCCCCAAATTCCCAAATCTCCAAATTCTCAGCGCCCCAAATTCCCAAATCTCCAAATTCTCAGCGCCCCAAATTCAAAAATTTCCAAATTCTCAGCGCTCCAAATTCCCAAATTTCCAAATTCTCAAAGTCCCAAATTCTCAGCGCCCCAAATTCCCAAATCTCCAAATTCTCAGCGCCCGAAATTCCCAAATCTCCAAATTCTCAACGCCCCAAATTTCCAAATCTCTAAATTCTTAGCGCCCCAAATTCCCAAATCTCCAAATTCTCAGCGCCCCAAATTCCAAAATTTCCAAATTCTCAACGCCCCAAATTCCCAAATTTCCAAATTTCTAACTTCCTAACTCTCCAATTCCCCGACTCCCCAACTCCCCAACTCCCCAAATCTTCAACTCCCCAAAACTCCAAAATCCCCATTTCAATTATTTGGAAAAAGAGGAAATTGAAAAAGAGAAAATGTATTACGTACGAAAGAATTCGAAATTGCTTCCGCCATGTTTATCAAAACGATCGATCACGCTTTGCAGAAATGTAATACCAGTTTGCGCACAGTTCGCGTATAGATTTAACAAGATTCCTTCGGCTTATCGACTCGAGGCCGATCACTGATACATATGTTAATTATCAATCGCAAAAGCTGCAACCACGCTCGATTGACCGAGTAGAGCAGGTTCGCAAAGCCGCACCGCATACTGAAGTGACCGAAGATAATAACAAGCCAAAGTAAACGGATATCGATCGTAAAATACACAATCGGATCGCTGTATGCCGAGTACTCCACGAATAATTCACTGAGCTGCCGTTCAAACAATATCCACGAATTTTGGAGACTTAAGGGAGATCTTGTATAATCCTGTTTTAACGGCTACCTTGTAATCTTTCATTAATAAATAAACAAATAAGAAACAAAGACATGAATTTGACTTTTTGCAGAAAAAAATGATTTCTTAGTTTCTTGCTGATAAAAGTCTTAACACGAAATTTTTAACACAAAAGATATTATGACTCTTCGATTTTTTATGTGCAATTAAAAATTACAAATTTTCATATTTAAAAATTAAAAATTTAAGAGCATTAATATTTCAGAAAATATTCTACATGTAAAATATTTTAAGTTTCTAAATAATACTTGAAATAAACTTTTGAGTGTGATAGTTTAAAGCATGAGTGAGCCTTTTCGGTGGACTGAAAAATGTGCATGTATTTATGATACTCACAAGACTGCATATGTTATATGTTATATTTATGATACATATGAGACTGCAGATGCTTACATGTTACATCGATCAAAGCAACCATAGCTGATGTAATTTATAGCCTGCGGACCTTATAGGTTATGTTTGTACACATCTTGCAGCCTTTGCAGATGAACATCGACAGTCTAGTGATCAGTAACTAAAATATTATCATTTGCAGCTAATTCCTAAGAAATTTAGAACATACCCAGTGTATAATTAATTTTCCTGCTTAAATAATGAGAATCTTTATTAAATAACTTTAGTTATTACTTACAGTTAACATTTTAAGTTTCATGACAATGTAGTTAAATTTTTCACTAGTTATTTTCTATTTTAATAAAGTTAATTAGTTGCAATGCATGTTGGAATGAATATTATATAAATGATAAAAGGAATCGCACAAAATGGCGGAATCTGCATCCAAGATGAAAGAGAAACGTATCATCGGTTCGCCTACAGAAACTGCGAAATTTTCCTCGATGCTTTTAACGATAAACGCGACGCTCCCTTACCGTGAATGTTATCTCGCCACCTGTCAACCCTCATACCTACCGTATGCACCACCTTATATTCAACCTTAACGTTGCACTTACCGGACTATCAGATGTTACGCCCGAGACGTTAAGGCGCCGTCTTGCGCAGATAATTTGCGTGCAGAAACGCGAACGTGAAATTCGTATCTCCGCGAAATCACCAGTTAACGCGTGTCTCGACTTCTACCCCCTAATTGTGCGTCGATAGTTTTCAGGGAATATTACGTGCAACGAAAAGATGTCGAACAAGCTACTTGGCGGCGAAAATCAAATTATTTTAACTAAATTAGAGGCAGCTTCAAATATACGTACTTTATTTTACGAGTTCCAAAATAATTTATCATTTTGCAATATTAACTTGGGAAATTAATTCGCAAATGCTATAAAATTTTATGAGACTGTAAAGGTCTGTAGTATATAAATTTGAGGGATGGTGGTTTGAAGATTGTCTTCTCTTGAAGATATAAATATATTTTTTGATTTAATCATCGAGTATCAAAGCTGAAATCTGAAAGGTTGAAAGATTTGCTGATGGATTGAATCAAAGACCATTTAATTTCGATTAATTTCGAAATAACGTTAGCAATTAAGCAAACAACGTTAACCATATCTCGTTTCCGTTTCGTATTTTCTCGCGCTGCCATTATATTCTCGGTTGGAGGTTCATTAGATTGTTTTAAAAAAAAAGCAGCCCGACTAGTTAGCCCCGGCTAAAAGCACGTAGAACGTTGGTACGTAATTTATACGGGCACATATCAAAAGAAAGAACGTTGAATTAATTAATTGTCGGCGAAAAATGCAGTCGGATTACTTCGTAAACTTTATTTACCTTGCGCTAATGCACGTTCGAAAAATGCATGGACTCTGCGAAGGTGTAAACCCTTTTTCGGCTGCTTTAAACAAAGGTACAATTCCTGTTCCGGTGCTTCCATTACGTGGATTCTTCTCTGCACCGAATAACCGAGTGATTTACGATAGCTAAACCGGCGAGGCTTCATAAAATTCCATTTTTAACGAAGATAATTTAATGAAGATCCTTTACGGTCTCGATGCGGTCATGGAAAATTCACCGCGATTCGAAAATTCTTCCACCGCCGCATACAGGTGGCTATTAAAAGAATTGATGTCATTATCACCGACCGATAGAAATTGCAGGTAAGTACAATATGTACATCGACATTATCTCGCTCCATGTAATAGGTAGATTAGGTTGAATATTTTATGAGAAAGACTCCTCTTCCTTTTACCAGTGCATTAAATTCTTATGACGAATAAAATAGACCACTCAAATTATTGCATTACCCTATGATGGCTGCTATAACGGATTTAGAGGTTTAACATTATACCCAATTACTTATTTTTATCGCCCTTTACGGAGACTAATTGCGATTTTAGCAAAATGGATTTTAACTCACTTTTACGTATATTTAACGTGATTTATGTTAATAATAATTATTGATTATTATTCATTTTATTAGGAAATTTTATTATGGGAGCTGGTGTATAAATGCAATTTTGCGGTAAAATTAATTTTCAAAGGTGAATTGTCAAATGTGTTGTTATGAATTGCATGAAAGGTTATGTCGCCACGTGTCGTACTACAATGTTGTACAGTAGCAAAGTATATCATGACAAGTGGAATGTTAACGGACTGTGTCACGACAAGTTGTATAACAATAAACTATAACGTAACTACTTGCGCAATAACAAATTGTTTTATAGTAAGAAGTTTTATAGTAACAATTTGTTAATAAAATTGTGTAGTGACTTGTCAATAAAATATTATTGTACATTTATGAGTGTACCTCATAACACACCAAGTTGTATAACAAAATATATTGCAATTTGTACCATGAATATCATCGCATATACCTTGATAACGAACACAAGAATAACAAATATCACAACAATTTCTACCACATCAAGTTATATCGCCACCCCACTAAGTGGCTGACCTTGCATCCACCCGATCACATATGATCGAACGCAACTAAAAAGCCATAATTTGTCTCAAAATGCTAGACGATCCTAAACAATTACTCTCCCAGGTTAAGACGTAATTTAGCCGTAATTAAAGTTGCGAAAATCAATCGATGATTCACCGGTTTCTCGCACAATGCCTTATAACTGCAACTCACCGATGCAAGCTTCCCCTATCCTTTAGTTTTCTGTCTTATCCACATTAATCTTGTGCTCCATCGAGACGTCGCGAAAGAACGTAAGATTGATGAGCAAACGTGGCTTAATTAATGCGAGGTATTCGACGTTAGAAAGGTACGTCGAAGCTAGGAACTGCAGTCGCTTGATTCGTATTTAAAAGCTGAATTCTTGAATAGAATTGTCGCCGTACGACTCGGCAACCGGCATTCAGATGACAGTCGTCGACGGTAGTTCTATTTGGGTCATATTTAAATTGTACACCGAGGGAAACGAAACCGCCTGAAAAATGAGATGTTCGTGTATCGTCGACCAGCTGAAATAAACGCGGCCCTGCTCGTTCATTTTCCCTGACCCAAATACCGAGCCCGTTCATTTCGCCTCTGCGATCAAGATTCGACGATAATTCGTTATCGCTCCGATCGAAACCGTTTCGACGTTTTTATCACACTTTGAAGATTTTTAACGGATTCCTCTGTGCTTTTTGTGCTAAACATTTGAGGGTTGAGAAGCATTACATTTGTCGCTACTCGACTTTCAAAAACCACTCGAGTTTTTACGTTCAAAAATTGTAAACCCTTTCTGGTAAAAAGACTTTCATATTCTTCGGGAACTATATCCAAAATGCAAGTTTTAAAATTTGATTATGCAATTTTAATGAGCAAGTTCAATCAGTCAAATATGTTATTGGCGAAATTTTCGTACTTTTAAATATTAATAGATTATGTTCATTATCGTATAATTCTTTCTTTGGACGAATAGATATTTAAATAAGGGAGTTTCAAATATGTTGTCTTTGGGTTATAGGAATATTGTTGAATGTGTAATCTGGAGTTAAAACAAACGGTGTATTTTACGATGTTCGTTTGGACAGGAATATCCTATAAATTCCAAGGAGTCCTCGTTTTTCCTTGCCGTCTCGCGAAATTCGCTAGGTAACCGAAGAAAGAAGCGGACATGATACAATGAAAATTGAATGCAAATACCGTTGACCCGAAACGGGGCAGAGCAATCAGTTTCACGATGGAAACGGTGAACGGAATTACGTGGTATCTATGAAAGGAAACTACCGAAATATAAACGGGTTATGGGAGACAGGCACGATAATCATTGGCTACGTCCCAGTAAAGATAGATCGTCCTCACGACACACGTATTATTGTCAACTGCATTGGATTTCGTAACAGTTCCAATTACGATCTTATAAATCCGTTTGTCCAATGTTCAATTTCCTTATATAATGTATAATTATATTTCACAATTGCAGTCTGTAAGTACATTGTACATTTATACTTTATTATATCTTCAGGAATTACTGTTTTGAGGTTAGGTTTTGATATAGGAAGGACTTTTTTGATACAACTAAATTAAAATCATTTTAAATTTGTAACAATGATGCAAATGATGGTAGAGTTTATTTATATTTGCAAGCAAGTCTTTTTTTGTTTCTTTTAACAGGTAAGAAAACAGCAGTTGTACAAAATCAATGGATATGTTCACATATGTGATACACGTATTAACTCAATAATTAAATACCATATGTATTAAAGCATACTTAAAGTATAAGTATACTTTAAGATGATAAATGTGGAAGGGTTTAGAGAAATACCAACAGTTAAAAATTGTGAACAGATCTAACTCATAGAAATAAAGTTACACAGTTTAATGACACATATGTGTACATATGTACAGATGTACGCATATGTGGGTAGTGATCCACATGTCTCTCAAACTGAACAGTTAGAGCAAAGACTTAATGATTATAACATACAAATATTTTTCTACCAGAACATATAAATAATACAGAAGACATAATCTTCAGAAAGTATTTAAATAAATAATCTTCAAAAAATATTTAACATTGACTTTACCGATTCTAAATCCTGCGCCATTAACGAGTGCAGCTTCAAGAATGTAAATAATTAAAGGATCACGAAAGAGGATAATGATCGTACCGATTCAGCACGCGATAAAGCTTCCTCGGTCGTTTCGATGAACGAACACGCCACTTGTGATCCGCCCAAACTCGCACTTATTACCGTGGACAACATAATACCGGCGTGCCAAAGCAGCGAAAACACGAGTGCAGGTATAGCCAGCAGAACGAGTAGAACCCGGGTTAACAGGATGCCACCGATGCCAAGAATCCAGGACAGAGTGGATGTTCCATGGGTTTCGCCAACAATTTATTTGGATCGTGCACCGAGAAGAGTAACCCGGATTACCAGCAACGGCATCTTAGCAAGAAACGGCCGATCTCTCTGCCTTCATCCCTTTTGAACCCGCCTTATTCCCTAACACTCGGTAATGTACACCACTTAATGGTTTTATAAGCTACTGTACAGGGTACTTTATCGTTGCTCCTGGCTCGATTTATCACCGATGGTAAAGAAAATAGGCTAAATACTATTGTCGCGGATTTGTAGAAATGTTTGTAAAGCTTTGTGAAGCTGAAAATTTTTTCAGTTTAGAAGTCTGGAAATTGTAAAACTTCATAATTCTACAATTGTTAAAACGTCAGAACTGAAAGCCACCCCAGACATATCACACTGAAGAAGAAAGAACACCTATCCAATATTTAAACCAAAATTCAAGAAACTTCGCATAAAAGATAATCGAGTTACGATCTTTCCCCGACAAGAACTTGCTGTCCAAAATGTTTCGGGCGACTTGTTCAAAGTAAATATTTTAACAAGTACACAACAGGTCAGGCAAAAACGGTGCTCGTCGACATTTTGGTCGATTCGGTGTAGCAAAGGGAAAAAAGGGTGCAGCAACCGGGTTACGGGTATAGCAACGACTTTTTTCTCTGTACGGATGTATTTTAGACTGGACGAAGCATCGGGGCGTAAAAACATTTGGCAACGGGAGCAGCCGGCGACACGTCCACGAAATGCCACGACACTGTCGCGAAACTTTCCGCGCCGTTGTAAAATGCGTCGACCCTTTCGCTCGTGTTCCTCGTAAAATCTCTTGATAAAGGCCTGACACGTCATATGCAGGTGTAATCGAAACGCAAAAGTTCGCGGGACCGCTTTCAGAGTCGAACGTTTCGAACCGTGAATCTCAATTTAGCGCGTGACATTGTACTTTCGGCGGACACGGAAAAACCTACGACCTTTTAACGTCGCTTAGATAATTCATTCTTTAATGAAAATACATGCAAAAAGTCTTGAAAGATCATTTGGATTCTGCCTCTTTTGAATGTATTCGCTCGCTGATTTATTTGAGAGGATCAGATTATTTACTGATGTTGAAACTGTTGAAGTTAAGAGATTACGTCTAGTATTCAACTACCTATGACTTCGGCTAGTTTGCAAATTATAGTTGGACTTCAAATTGAAACGTATTAAAAATTTCAATATGGTCTGTCATATTTTTGGGTAACATGTCAGATACTTCAAAATACGAGGGGTAGTTGCAATTAAAAAGACTGACATACTAAGTAATTAAAAAATATGGATTGAATATGTAATTCACAATCGTAAAAAGTTAGATAAATCTAGCAAACGTTATGATTGATTGTCTAGTTCTTTTGGACCAATGAATCTTGTATTTAATGTACAAAAATATTTCATTGTGAAATGTTCGTAACTTTTGATAACTATAAAAACTATGATCGTTCGATTTTAATGTTACTTTGCATAATTGTGTTAGAGGTTATGTTTGATCAAAAGAAAGTCTTATACTAAACCTAGTCTTAGTTTTCACCAAACATAACCTAAATCTCTGAAATTCACGACTCTACGATAAATTAATATTATCAGCATCAACGTTTCAGCAATACTTTTGTCTTTATCCGGCGGGATTGTGATAATCGCGGTCGACAATGGACGATACTGCATTTTGTTTTTTTTTTAGAAGTGTTACAAATTGTAAAATGTTTCTTGTTCCGCAATCGCGAGATACGGGTGAAAATGTACCTGGACCAGGTTCCTCGGGACACCGGTCACGCGCAGCACGCTTTATTGGTCAAAAAAGAAATCCATAGTTTTTTCCCCACAGCTCGGTGACTTATTGCGCTGGCCAAAGCTTTTAAAGTCCCCTCTAATCGCCGTTCCGATGTACGAGTTTCCTCGTTTCTCTTGCTTACCCCCGTACCCCTATAACCTCTTGCTCGATTTTTCAAAAAGACCACTCCACTTTGCGTATCTACCATCGTTTTCTATAACTGACGTAACTGGGACTTTCGGGTGACGGTACTGGGATTGTCTAGGGAAAATAGCGATAAATACAAAGTTATAAATACTGAGAAATGCAAGTGTATATAATTAACAAATTTGTGGGTGATGAAAATTATAATGTATCAAATTTTCATATTCTCAAGTTTGAAGATAATAAAGGACGTTTACTAACTTTGCAAACTTCTCTAAATTTCTCAAATTCCCAAATCCTTCAATTTCTTATATTTTCAGACTTCAAATTCAAAAATTTCTAGATTTCTAAGTGAAATTTCTTAAGTAATGAATTCCTGAATCGCTGAATTTCCACATTTTTAAATATGCAAATCAGTAAATATCCAAATCTGCAAATCCCAAGTAAATAAATCCTCTAATCCTCATATCTTCAAGTACCCAATTTTATAAATCTTCTGATCATAAAATCCTCAAATACCCAATTTTTCAATCTCCCAAATACCCAATCTCCCTTTTCCCAATTTCTCTAATTTCAAAATTTCTCAAATTCCTCCAAGTCCTCAAATTTTCCCAATCCCCAAATTCTTCAAATCTCTGAATTCTCCCAAACACTAAATATTATCCAAATTCCTAAATTCTCCCAAACCTCAAATTCTCGAAATTTCCAAATTCTCCAAATTCCTAAATTCTCCCAATCCCCAAATTCTCCTAATCCCCAAACTCTTAAATTCCTCAAATTCTCCAAATCCCCAAATTCGCCCAAACCCCAAATTTTCTCAATTCCCAAATTCTCCAAATCTCCAAATTCTCCCAAACTCCAAATTTTCAAAATTTCCAAATTCTTCGAATCTCTAAATTCTCCCAAACCTCAAATTCTCGAAATTTCCAAATTCTCCAAATTCCTAAATTCTCCCAATCCCCAAATTCTCCAAATCCCCAAACTCTCCAATTCCTCAAATTCTACAAATCCCCAAATTCTCCAAATCCCCAAACTCTTAAATTCCTCAAATTCTCCAAATCCCCAAATTCGCCCAAACCCCAAATTCTCTCAATTCCCAAATTCTTCAAATCTCCAAATTCTCCCAAACTCCAAATTTTCAAAATTTCCAAATTCTTCGAATCTCTAAATTCTCCCAAACCTCAAATTCTCGAAATTTCCAAATTCTCCAAATTCCTAAATTCTCCCAATCCCCAAATTCTCCAAATCCCCAAACTCTCCAATTCCTCAAATTCTACAAATCCCCAAATTCTCCCAATCCCCAAATTCTCTCAATTCCCAAATTCTCCCAAACCCCAAATTTTCAAAATTTCCAAATTCTTCGAATCTCTAAATTCTCCCAAACCTGAAATTCTCCAAGTCACCAAATTCTCCAAATTCCTAAATTCTCCCAATCCCCAAATTCTCCAATTCCCCAAACTCTCCAATTCCCCAAATTTTCCAAATCCCCAAATTCTCCCAATCCCCAGATTCTCCAAATCCTCGAATCCTCAAACCACAAAAATTGTCAAATCCCCAAATGTCCCCAAAGAGGATTAGAAGACTGGTGTCTGCATAACTTGCTAGCTCAGCATTCCTAAATCGTCCGTTTTATAAAGTATTGTTCGATTCACAGTTGATTCGATCAAAGTGCAAAAGCGAGTTTTAAGTCAATGGGTCCAACCGAGAACCGAATGAGTAATTAATCTATCCTGATCCTCCTATCTACATAAGCCCAGATTACCGACTACCTGGCGAACGAGACATCGATGAAGCTTAGTTAGGCTAAGCCACTACGCAGAAACAAGACTATACTTAACCGTTCGTGTTTTCAAAGCGAGCATATTAAGAGATTAAATTGCTCTTGTGCCTTGCACGGCGAACAATGTGGCTGTACCATGAAAATTAGGGGCAAAATTGCCCTTTACCTCGAAATGTTCCTATCGATATCGTGTTCAAGGTAGTAAACTTAACCTTCTGATATTACTATACATCGAATTTAAACTTTTATCGCTTAAAAATATTACACGAGGGTACCGGTCATTGTGGTTTAATGTAATAAAAATATTTGTCGGTGAAATTGTAATTGCTAGGCTTTAGAACGATAAGGGTGGTTCTTAACAAAACTTTAACACTGTAAAGTGCGGGGAAGATTGAAACTTTCAGAGCAACAATTATATTGTAGCTGGTTTGAGGCAAGTTTTAACCTCTTTTAAAATGTACCATGAAAATTGGTAACGATAGTAATTTTCAGTTCATTCGAATTATAACTTTGAGACAAAATAATATTAAGAACTAATTTCTTATTTTTTAAGAATTTCTTTCGCGTTACAACCCTCCAAAATTAATTTTGCCTACAAATTCAATTGTATACAAATACAGTTATTTTGTGACATAGCTTCCCCAATTATTAACAACCCCTGCACAAAGAGAAATATAAAATTAATTCCATAAAAATATCGAGGGGTATGTCCACATTACTCGTGCAATATTCGAGTCTAATCGTTCGAAGATGCGCACACAGGATAGTTCACGCAGAAAACACGTTAGCTTTGATAACACACACAGATAGTATTAATTTGCCGGCAACGGTTTTGTGGCCGTGTGTCGAACTTGCCTTGCCATGCGTGAAATTGCAACGACCGCCCCGGGGTATCGGACACCGTTGCAACCCTCAAAATTTTAATTTGCCATTTCCACACGGTGTACCACCGGTGGAATTTAGTTGCGTGTAAAGATCCGATCGTCGTTTGATCGTCTGACATACGTGCCATCCAACCCTCACCGTACAGGAATTTAATCCCGGCTCCTGTTTTCGCTTGGGAGCAGGACTTCTCGTTTGTCTTTGACGAAAACCTCTTTATTTTTATTTGTTGCACACTTTATTTATGGTACTTATTTAAACTTCATATTTTATTCTTGGTGGTTGAACAGAGAAGAGGCTTTTATGGAAGATAGAGGTTATGTTCAGTGTGACTTTTTGACCTTAGAGTGAAGTTCAAGGCTGAGAATACAAAGGGGTGTTCATGCAGTGTTATAAAATATTGATATACTATGTTTTAATATCCATCAATAATTCTCTGAAAAATGCATCAATTTATTCTCTGTTTAATGTATCATTCATTTATATCATTCAGCAAATTTATAAATTGGATGAAATTTTATATTTCATTTAAAACATGTACGAGTTGAATACAATTACGCAGATCATTTAATAGGTTTTATGAATTAAATAAAATTGTGTATTTCGTTTCATAAATTTATGTGTTGAATACAATTACATGCTTCCCTTTATCGCTTTCGTAAATTAAATGATATTATGTGCTTCGCTTAATAAATTTATACATTAAGTGCAATGTACTTCGTTGAATGAATTTATAAGATGAAGACAACTATATGTTTCATTAAATGAATTTATAAGATGAAGACAGCTATATGTTTCATTAAATGAATTTGTAAGTTGAAGACAATTTTATGTTTTATTAAATGAATTTATAAGTTAAAGACAACTATATGTTTCATTAAATGAATTTATAAGATGAAGACAACTATATGTTTCATTAAATGAATTTGTAAGTTGAAGACAACTATATGCTTCATTGAATGAATTTGTAAGTTGAAGACATTTTCATGTTTCTTTAAATGAATTTATAAGGTGAAGACAATTATATGTTTCGTTAAATGAATTTATAAGTTGAAGACAATTTTATGTTTCATTAAGTGAATTTGTAAGATAAAGACAATTTTATGTTTCATTAAGTGAATTTGTAAGAAGAAGACAATTAAATGTTTCATTGAATGAATTTGTAAGTTGAAGACATTTTCATGTTTCTTTAAATGAATTTATAAGGTGAAGACAATTATATGTTTCGATAAATGAATTTATAAGATGAAGACAACTATATGTTTCATTAAATGAATTTATAAGATGAAGACAGCTATATGTTTCATTAAATGAATTTATAAGATGAAGACAACTATATGTTTCATTAAATCAATTTATAACATAAAGACAATTTTATTTTACATTAAATGAATTTATAAGTTAAAGACAATTATATGTTTCGTTAAATGAATTTATAAGTTGAAAACAATTATATGTTTCGTTAAATGAATTTATAAGTTGAAGACACTTTTATGTTTCATTAAATGAATTTATAAGTTGAAGGCAATCACATGTTTCATTAAATGAATTTGTAAGATGAAAGCAATTATACATATTCTGCTAACAAATTCATAAATCAGACACAGTTAGATAATTCGTTTAATGAAGGTCTATAAAAACAAGTTTTGTTAGAAACATGGTTGAAGTTAGCCACGGTTTCGATGCCCAAAGGATTGTTTTTTCGCGTTCAATCAAATCGGTGCGAGGGAAAGCTTGGTTGATCAATTATTTGTATCGTAATCTAGGCGTGGAAACGCTTTGATTTCCTCGCGGAAATAAACACCGCGTGAACGTGTATTTACTCACGGAGTACAAGATGAAAAAGTAAAAAAAGAATTCGTGCCGTCACGATGACGAAGCTTTGTGAATGCGTCGCATACGAACGGTTAGAAGGATTTGATTGGAACAGCGTGGAAACGCGGCGAGCAAGACTACGCGAACGAGTAAACGAACGAGCGAAATCATTGAATATTCAGGTGGACAGATGAACCGAACAGATCCGTTCCTGAATATTCAAACATCTGCGGCGACGGTAAAAGTTGTTCCCGGTCGTGGAAGCGTCATATCTCAGGGATCACCGTCACCAATATTCGCATGGTATTGATTGCGTGATGAATTCGAGAAAGCTCTACCGTTCCCATTCTGCCCAAACTGAAATAATTCACCCAAAACCTTTCGTTTTCTGTTTACTAATTCCTCTATTCGATTAATCTGTTAATATTTCATTCCCTTATTCTGACACTATTTCATCGCTTTTGAATCGTCGTAATAACCGTACTTTAACAATTCAACCTTTTCAGATTGCTACATTATTAAAATTTGGTACTTTGAAGTACCAGTATGATTAGCTGGCTTCATTCAATAAAATTGAACATTGAAACAAGTTGAAAATTTGTATTCGCCGACATGACCATAGAATTTCGATCATTCAAGAAATATTTAACATGTTCGATAATATATTTCAAAATAAAATTCCACATTTAGACCATCATGAAATATTTCCCCGTGTAAATCACGGGACCATAATTCGTATCTCGCAAAGCGGGGAGTAAGGTATATTAAGAACAGATCTATCAAGAAGAGAGATTGAGACGGATTGACTGACCTCCGTTATTAACCGCAAAGAGAAAAGAATCGTTGGTCGAGCCGTTAACCCCGGGAAAAGTATCAATTTTATCGAACGTATTGAAAGGGAACGAAGCAACAAAGGGAATATTTTTGACGTTAACCGTAGGTGATCGATGCGGTTAGATAGAAGAAGGCAGTACGTATTGGATGCTCGAGCAAACACCTTAAGGGCATTTCGCCATTGGCTACAGGGGGTGAGATTAGGGGTGTTCGAGCCGTAAGGGGAGCCATGCTGGTGGGTCGACGTAATCAACTGAATGAGCAAGTGACTCTAGAGAACCGCGTAAGCCCATCCCTAGCTACGAGCTTGGGTCCTCACCGGTGTGGTCATCTGAATAAACCATGAGTGCTGCCTTAATGACGGAATCGAAGCTACAAACGGTCCTACCGTGCTTGAATCACCGGACCTGGACGACCATAGGTGGCAGAGATAAATTGCGGTACGTTCTACGACGTGTTAGCCCGAGAAAGCTGAGAGCTTACATCGGGCTGACTTGATGCAACGCTTAAACCGTGACTGCTCCGATTCGCGTGACACGATACGAATTATCGTACCGCCTGGTCATACAGACCTTGTTTCCGTGCACAGACGTGATTTTCGTCCGCCATTATGTGCGTGAACGCCAGATCGCTGCGGGCGACACCACCTCTTCTGTTACCTTGCAAATTTTTAAGTTTGGAGGAAGCTTCAGTTCGAGTGGTCTTGGGGAACATGCAATTTTGAAGTTTACGTCTTTGGTAATTTGTAATATTTTAAGTTTAGGATCTAAAAAGTTGTCCAAGAATTTTAGAATTTTCTCCCTCGAAGATTTCGAACGAAGGATCATTTGGAAGTATGATCGCTACATTGAAACTTCGAAATCGTTAAATTTTTAAAACATTGGATCCCGAGTGTTGAAATGTTAAAAACCCTGAAATAGAGTTTGCGTTCTGCAGCTTCGAGGGTTTTAAATATTTACATATATGAACTTTGACATCTTGGGACTTTGAAATTTTTAAACATCTGGAAGTTCGAAGTAGACTTCATTAGTCTCGTTGCACGTAACCTGTTCGATAAACACTCGGTCTTTTCAGACACGTAAAGCTGTCACGTCTGCCTCCGCCCTTAAACATCCGCATTATTTTATTTTTGAAAGTGTCGACACTTCCGGCGTAGAAATCTGTGAGAGTCGCAATTTACCATGGGAGGTAATGTTTGCCGAAGGAAAGAACCATCAGCGTGGTTGAGATTTATTGCACCCAGGTCTTCGAGATAGAAAGAAACAGTATCTCGGTTGTTTATATTTGCTGAAACGGTGAACTCAGTCGATATCCTCGTCGGTGTAAATGGATTATGCCCTGGGTCCTCCATCGCGATGGACCATGAGAGCGAGGATATCGATTCGCAGAAAGTTTTTCACCGCGCGGTCTTCGAAAGGAAAGGAACTTTAGCCGGGAAAGTAGACAGCAGCCGACTAATTGAAGTATTTTAATTATTTCGTAGCTGAAGAGATGAAGTTTCCGAACAAGTCGGTGCTTTAGTGAACTCTCTGCTGATGTTTCAAAGCGCACCGCTGTATGACAATTAAGCCGGTAATTTAAGCAATATGAACTTTTCGAGTTAACGAGAGGATCACGCGGAGGGGTAATTAATTAGAACCGATCGGACCTGATCATTTGTGTATCGTTAAAGAAATCCATTTAAACGAGCAACGCTTCTTTTTTTGGTTGTTCACCCGTTACAAGCTTGTTTACCCGTTACAGAAGCCCGATTCATCGACGAGCAATTTACGAGCCGGACGTTCTCTCGTAAAAAAAGCAGAAGGACCGTAAAACACTAATGGACTACGTTAATCAAATGAATTTGTCTTCAATCTTGTTAGAAACAAATAGATCGATATACCGGAGAGAATCGTTATGTCATATTTCTTATATATCATGGCGCGGCATTAGCAAACGTTCTTGTACGGCGATAACGAAGACAGAGTAGAGAAAGCTTCTTAAGCTCTGCAGCTTAGACGGTATTAAATTAAGCTATTCAGGTCAGCGACGGATTCTTTCTTCCTGAGCTCTTTGTTCGAAATAATTACCGTCTACACTGCGATAGTATTCGTGACGTATTTTTGTAATATTTTTTTCTTAACGTTATTTTCATCTGGAAGTTGATGAATGCAGCTACTCAAATATGTGGCGTTATAGAATACTCAGGATTTACTTAATAGATAGATTTTATTATGAAAAAACTTTCGTATTTGGAAATTTACAAATTCACTGACATGGAAAAATAGAGAGATTGTTCGAGACTTCAAGGATCTGGGAATACATAAATTGCCAATTTGGGAGTTCGGGAATTTCCTCAGCAATCAATAACATATTATTCTTTATTGGAACAGCGGTCCACAAACCTGGTATTAACAATCTAAATAAATGTCGTCGAATGTCCGTGAATTTTATCTGAATCGATTACCAACATCGCCGGTTCACGAACTCCATAATCTACTGTCTGTGAAGTCGAGTTTCTCACTCGTTCGAAATCACCCGCTCGTTTCGCGAACGATTCCATCCGTTCCCAAACACGATACAATCAACGATCTGCAGGAATTTCACATGGTTCCTCCGCGTTTCCGCAGCATCCATCGTTAACGGGCCACGATGTACGTCGGGGCTAGGGCCACTGGCGTATATTACGGGCCAAACTCAAACATAATATCTCGAAAAGCACTCGTAACTCCATTTCACCGGGGCCACGATGAACTCGTACATCGGCCACCCTATCCGCGTACTGACCTGGCCACCCCCGTTGGCTACCGACTGCCGTAGTTTGACAGGTGTTTAATATTACTTGAAAGTTTCCCGCTTGCTACCGAGTGCCGACGATACTCGTCGTAACGAATGTGCTCGAACAACGGGTGAAAAAACGCGAGAGAACCGTTAGCTGAGTTGTTTAAAGTCGACGAGATGAATATTTTTGGAACATGTGCTTCGGCTGCAGTGAAACCGGTTTTAATCATTTTACGTTATTATCGATGGGATATGATAGCTTGTGGAGGTTTAGAAATAGATTTAGGGATGTTGGGGGATAAGGATGTGGTGGGTGTGGGATATGGAGATTCAGAGATACAGGGATCTTAGTATGTGATCTGGATGTGGATCTGAAGATTTGAAAGTACATATGAGGATATAGGAATGTAAGAAGCTATAAATGTGAGAGTGTAGGAGGTTAGAAACATGAGACATGCATATGTGTATACATATAGTACAATGTATATATGCATTTAGCGATGTAGACATTTAGCAATCCAGGTCTATGAAGATGAAAGGACAAGACTACATATGTGAACCTACAATTATGAAATTACAACTACTACAATTATGATGTGATCTAGGAATGTAGCAATGAATACAGAGGTCTATAAGCATGAAATATCTCAAGTCTACAAATATGTTCAATCATATCCATTAATTTGACTCTGCAACATAATGGAATAAGATTGTGGGTGGTAGATAAAACCTAACAGTACTATCGCACTTTTGAGCGGATGTAGGGATGTAATGAATGTTACAGTGGCTGATGGTAACACATGGTGATCGATGGCTCATTAGCGAATGACTGCGTGATCGGAATGGCGTGTTTGTGCGAAATTCTAGACCGACAGCTAATAGGCTGCCGCGTGATGGTTCGTGATACATGTTCGATCTTGAACGCTAGCCGAATGCCGATTATGGTAACTGATGTAATTTTGCGCGATATTGCGCATCCACCGATATTGCGTTTGCTTCTCATATCTATTTTGTTTGTTAAGTGCAAGCTTTGGCACTGTATCATTATTGTGACAGTTTATTATTATAGTCGAGTTATACATTACAGTATAGTCGTATTATATTAACGTTTCCATTCTGTCATATGTAATATGTGATGTCTAATATATTTCTGTGTAACTTCGCTTTAATAGAAGAGATAATATGAACTTATTGAAGGTACATTATACATATGAAGGTACATTGAGAAGAAAATACTGCATTAAAAAAGAGATGTGGTGTCAAGATTTTTGTATTTAAAAATATTTGAATTATGACGTTTATAAGCTTCTGGATCTATGCTCGAAAATTATGACATTTGAAATTTGCTATATTTTTAAATTTTCAATTAACAAATTTCCAAATTGAAACATTTAATAATTTCAAAATCATCGCAGTCCATGTATGCTCACTAACAGGTACATCAATGTGTCCGCTACGTCATTCAATCAAGTATTCAGTCAAAATGTCATACCCTAATAATTTACCTTACAGAACAGTTTTAACTAGTAAATTGTAACTAAATAATTAAACGATGGAGTCTACAATGAAAGTAACAGTATTAGTAACTTTCCTAATCACCTATATAATTCTAAGCGCGTTCCTCGACATTCACCGCTATTTAAACCCCGAAACTAAAACTTGACGGAAGTGTAGCCAATTTATAAATTTGCATACTTTGCCAATGGAACAGGTTGAACTAAACGTAGAAGCAAATAGTTGCGAAGCGAATAGCGACGTCCTGAATGTTGTTTCGAAGCGGCGTCTCTCCCGCAGGAATAGCGAGCTCTCCTTTCTGCTTAACTCGAAAGGTCATTAAGGTTTTAACGATTCGATTAAGAGTTTCAAGAACATATCTTATAATCAAAAAAAAGTAACCACTGTCGATTTCTTCGATTCGAAATCGTTTGATCGATTTAATACGGGTAATAAATTGAAGTTCGACTGGCGAAGTAAACGCATGAACATGAATAGCAAATAGTTCGTTGGAGTTTCTATAACGCGTTGATGAGTTAATCGATCGCACTATCCTCGGTGGATGAAAGGATTTGATAATTAAATTACGTAGGAAGTCAAATAATTAACTCTTGTGCATCGGGGCCAATTAGCTCTTGTTAAAACAGCCACAAACTTGTTGACTTTTATGAGAAGTCGTATGAAACACGCGGTAATAAATAATGGCGGATAAACCAAACTTGTTGCCACGTGTTACCAATTTGCTGCATATAATATCAAGCTGATGGATACTTTAATCCAATTAGTACCGATTATTTTAACGGCGCACAATTAAAGAAACGCCGAATTAGTTTATTCGCGATTATATCATTGCCAGAAAAATAGAAATTCGTTTAGCCTGATACTCGACAAACGTAATTGGCAAAGTTCGATAACTTTATCCCACCTATTCGTATAAATAATGAGACAACTTTTCAAATTATGACAGAGAAACGTGACGCGGTACAATTGGTTAATGCGTAATTTATGAAAATGCGCGACTTTAATCGGAGGAAAAATAAACGGGGAGATGGGCGAATTAAAACGGTAATTTGTATCTGCGATTTATATACGAAAAATTCTATTATTATGTATGAGATCAAATAAAAATTACGTATGTAATTTTAACATTGTACTTTTAACATTTTAGCATTGTTCTTATTTTATCATTTGGCATAACATTTTAAGACAACTTTAATATTTTAGTATATCTTTGATAATTTAACTGTTAAATTTTAACATAGTAGTCTTGAAATTTTAACATGAGCAGTGTAGCAAAAAGTGGAATAAGTAAAGAATAATAGCATAATGAAGTAAGATAAAAGAGGTTAGAATCTCCGTGTCGGCCATGACACCTATTTACGACACGTAAAAAATATCAAAAGTTCTCCTTCTTGCGTTAACAAGTTAAATTTTGAATTCAGCGCCGATGACATTTATAATCAACCCGTCAAAGTGACAATGAGTACGAACAGTTATAACTAAGTAGTTAAATCCTGAAATCTCTGAACCTTGAATTAAAAAGCAGTGATAAAATTTTAGGTCAAACTCGACTATCAGTCGATTATATAACACAGTGGTGTTAGTCTGTAAAGTGACATTATTACCTAGTCCTAACAGCCTCGTAATAGTATTAATACAGTGGTTATAGCAATAAAATCATAGCGACACATCGAGCGAAGACAACAACAGAATGGACGAATTATCTCGTATTCGGAACCTGGTAATTCCTTGTTTCGCGCTATTCATGGTGTTGGGAAATCAAGTGGCTTGCGAAAGGATATTAATAATAGCCCAAGCGCCGTTCTACAGCCATGTGTCTGTGATACGAGAGCTTAGTTTAGCTCTGAATAAACGAGGCCATGAAATAGTGATGGTAACGCCGCATCCAACGAAGAATCTGCCGGCCAACTACACCGAAATCGATTTCAGCTCTAGTTTGAAGATGCCAGAGCTATTAAGCGTGCTTTCGAGACTGTTTGGTTATCAGGCTGCCACGAGGCTGGAGTCGTATCTTGTTATATATGATTACCTGCAGATTTATACGAAATACTTTTACGAGCATCCGGATATAAAAAGGATCTACGCGGAGGACAGCAAGGAGAGATTCGATTTGGTGATCGCGGAACATGTGCTGACTCATGGGATCTGCTTTATTGCTCACAAATTAAAAGCTCCTCTGATCAGTAAGCGAAATACACGTTTGGTACAAAATGGACTTTGGTACAAAATTTTTAATAAATTTGTTCTTTTAGCTATATTATCTGTGGAGATCAATTTGGTGCACCATCATATACTAGGCAACCATCTTTTACCGTCTCATCCCTCAAACTGGGAATTTCACGATAGTACAGGACTGGAAGTGCCGTTTTGGGTTAGAGTAAAAAATTTTGTGCATGCACTGCTCTTGGTTCGACAGTGGTATTATTATGAGACGGGAAGCATCTATGATATCGTGAAAGAATATCTGGGGAGTAACATACCCTCTCCCTTTGATGTGCTGAAGAATATAAGCCTGATTTTGGTTAATTATGACCCGGTGCTCACTTATGCCAGACCGATGCCATTCAATTTTGTTGGATACAGTAATTGGACTGTTGTGGACAACCCTCCGCCTTTGCCAAAGGTATTTTATATTTGCGGTACTTCATATTTAAGGGTGGGTTTAATGGGAATTGTTGGGGGATTAAGGTTTGATGACCTTGATTTATGGTACATGTTGTCAAGGTCAAGGAAAGGCGACTTCGAGATTCGGTCCTTTGGAAATTTGGCGATTTAAGCATTTGAGGATTTGAGGGTTTCAGGACTTGCAAATTTGGGGATATCGAGGTTTGGATTCTTGGAAATTTTGGGTTTAGCGATTTAGGGATTTGAAGGGTTGAGAATTTAGAAATTTGGGGGTTTCGAGATTCGATCCTTTGGAAATTTTGGCATTTGGGGATTTGGGGATTCGAAAGGTTGCGAATTTAGAAATTTGAGGACTTCGAGATTCGGTCCTTTGGAAATTTTGGGATTTAGGCATTTGAGGATTTAACGATTTGAGGACTTGGAAATTTGGGGATTTCGAGATTTGGATTTTAGGAAATTTTGGGATTTGGTGATTTGAAGATTTCAGAACGTGGAAATTTGGGAATTTCCAGATTCGACCCTTTGGAAATTTTGGCATTTGGAGATTTGGTGATTTGAAAGTTTGAGAAAGTAGAAATTTGGGGGTTTCGAGATTCGATCCTTTGGAAATTTTGGAATTTAGGGATTAGGGGATTTGGAGGTTTGAGAATTTAGATATTTGGGAATTTCGAGATTCGGTCATTGGAAAATTTTCGAATTTAGAGATTTGAGGATTTGAAGGTTTGGGAACTTAGAAATTTGAAGATTTCGAAATTCGGTCGTTTGGAAATTTTGAGGTTTTGAGATTTGAGAATTTGAAGGTTTGAGAACTTTGAAACTACAGGATTTCGAGATTTGATTTTTTGAAAATTTGGAATTTGGATATTTGAGAATTCGAAAGTTTCAAAACTTAAAAATTGAGAGATTTCGAGATTTGATTTTTTGTAATTATAGAAAGTCGTACCTTAAGAAATTTGGGTCTTTAAGGATTTGGGAACTTGAGGCCCTCGAAAGTTAGAGTTTTAAAAATTTTTTAATTTAGGAACTTAATGATTCAGTCTTTATGAAATCTAGGTATTTGAATATTCTAGGAATTTAGAAGTTTAGAAAAATTTTGAATCAGGAAATGAATGACCGCTGATTAAACTGTGAGTTAAAATTAAAATGTCCATCCTCAACAAGCAATGCAAAGCATTCCGCAACCGCCAAAGAACCTTGTTTCGTAATAATTATCCTCCATAATCAAGAAATAATTAGCTCTTTTTATCATTTTCGTTAATATAATGCACCGTGAGCTCTGACGTATCTTCAAGCGATTAAAAATACTTTGATCACAGTGAAACATTCAGCACGAAGCATAATTTTAATTATTCGCATTTCAATTCAAGCTTTCCGCTACTTCGCATAATAATTACAATAAAACATCAACGTTATTTAAAATTTTCTTTTCGATGATTTCGGTTAAACACTGTTGTTAAATTCGCGATATCTGATGAATTTCTGATGTAACAAGGAATATATAATCTAGTTATCGCCTTGCAGGATATACTTGAATTTCTGGGAACAGCGTCCGAAGGTTTCATTTACATGAATCTTGGATCCACTATTAATTCCACGATGCTGCCTGCTAAGACCCTGACAGCAATTTCCAATGTCTTTTCTCGATTACCCTACAAGATCATATGGAAATTCGAAACAAATTTACCGAAAAAAAGTGGGAACATCTTCATCAGAGATTGGATTCCTCAGCAGAGTGTTTTGGGTAAAAATATATCCGCCATTTTATTCTAACTTTAATTCCTTCTTCCATTTTAAAGCTGTCATCTCCAACTTTAATACATCTCTAATTTTATTGCGTTCTTTCTTGAATTTTAATCCAACTCAAATTTTAATACACCTCGAATTTTAATAAAAAAATTATTAACATACATTAACATACCAAAAATTATTTAAGAAAAATGAAAGAATATTTAAACCCAATATTTTAAGCTAGTAATTCGGACTGTTAATTCTGAAATAATTGAAATAATTACAGCCCACAAGAATATCAAACTGTTCATTTATCAAGGAGGGTTGCAAAGCACGGAAGAAACTATACATTATGGCGTACCGATCATAGGAATACCGTTAATATTTGATCAACTGTACAGAATCAAGAAACTTATGTCGTTAGGAGTTGGTAGAATGCTCGATTTTACCGAGCTCGACGAGGAAACCTTCCAGGAGGCTGTTATCGATGTACTCAATAACAAAAGGTAGTTTAACCATGTTTCACCCATTAATAATTACACGGATTTACTTGGAACCGTGTACCCTGTGTGTGTCTTTAGAAATTTGTGTCCTATATCGCACTTGTGTTTGCTTGAATTCAATTTTGCTGGCATTGTTGCATTAATATTCTTGGAATAGTATTAATAAAAATTATGGGTCAATTTCATTGAAGTAATTAAGGTTATTGGGTGACGTTTAAGGATTTTGGGGATTTGGCAATTTGGGGATTTAGGCATTTGGAATTTGGAATTTTGGAATTTTGGGATTTTGGGATTTGGGGATTTGGGGATTTGGGGATTTAGGGATTTGGGGATTTGGGGATTTGGGGATTTGGGGATTTAGGAGTTTGAGGAATTGGGCATTTGATGGTTTGGGGATTTGGGGATTTGAGAGTTGGTGACTTCGAGATTTGGGGATTTGGAGAATAAGCTAATTTCAAGATTTGGGAATTTGAAGAACTGGTGACTTCGAGATTTGGGGTTTGGATATTTGTATATTTGAAGGTCTAGGGACTTAGGGATTTAGGGGTTGTAAATTTGGAAATCTAAGGATTTGGGACTGATTGCGAATTTGGAGATTTCAGAAATTCGGAATTTAGAGACTTAGATATTTTTACGAATTTGGGGATCTAGGGATTTGGGGACGTGGATGTTTGGGGCTGTGGGAATTGGAGGATATAGGGATTTGGAGATGTAGGGATTTGGGGATGTAGGAATGAAGATATGTAGATATTTGGGGATGCAGGTATTTGGAGATGTAGAGACTTGGGGATTTAGGAATTTGAAGATGTAGGGATTTGGAGATGCAAGAACTTCACGATGTAGGGATTTGGGGATGCAAAAATTTGAAAATGTAGGTATTAATGGAGTAAGGACTTGGAGACCTACTTTGAAAACATAGGAATTTGGGGATCTAGAAATGTGGGAGTATAGGAATTTAAACAGCTAGCATTTTGTTGATATACAAATTGAAAGATACAGTCTGAAGACCTGAGTATTTATGAATTTATGAACTTGAGAATTTTTGGATTCTTAAATTCAGTACCTTCACACTCACAATTTATTTCTAATAATACTACATCTAGTATTACTACAACTTTACAATAGTACTACATGGTATTACTAACTAGTAATACTAGTAATACAACTTTACAATAATACTACATGTGGTCTTGCTAACTAGTAATACTATAACCTCCTAATACTTTGACTATCAACACCTTATAATTTATCAAACAGTATCATATATTGTGCCTCATTTGCAGGTATAAAACAAAGATGTTAGAATTAAGACATCTCGCAAAAGATAAACCTTATAACAGTAAAGACCGCGCAATATGGTGGGTGGAATACGTGTTACGTCACAAAGGAGCGCCACATCTTCGGTTCAGTGGAGCAGATGACCCGTGGTACCAGCGATACGATATGGACATCGTCGCATTTCTTTCGATAATGTTCTTTATCGTAACAGTAATATGTATAATAACTCTTCTTCGGACTTTACAATGGTGCTTCAGATATTACAAGTCGTACGAGTCGAAACATCCTTCATCTGATCAAAAGAGAAGCAAAATAGAGTAGCACGTATATATTAAACACACGTGTGACTTTTATATGTATGCACAAAAAGATACGAAATTGAATTCGTAATCGCTAAATGCATGTATCTATTCGAATATATGAATTTTCAATCCCGCTTTTACATTCTATTATGCAAATATGTGATAAGAGTTACATTTTCATGTTATCATTTGGAACATGTGAAGATTAACTCTTTTGTAACATGTATTGTAAAATTAATGTAATTGGTACAGTGATTGGGAATAAAATAAAGAACTTTAGCGAAATAATTTTTTAAAAATTGAAATCCCAAATATGCAACATTCATCGATAAAGTTTTGGACTAATAAAAAAATTAAAGATCAATGTTATATAAAAATTGAGCTGACAATAGTTCTGGTCTGGGAAATACACTTTAGGAATATCAACAAGCGTTCCTATTTATTTTTTCATGACATAAAACGATGCGATTTTATGGCGTTCCATTCGAACGAAACCACTGGTCAACAAAAATGTTTTATTTAGAGAACGTCCTTCGTGATAAATGCGAAGAAAAACAATGCTCTCAAATTAAACCAACATTATTGCATCAAGATATAAATCGAAGCTACAATAATAAAACAATACCGTTTCATTTAATTCAATACCAGGTTATCTTGTAACATTAACATTAAATAACAGCAATACAAACGTACAAATTAAAATACAGAAAAAGCTCTTCAGAAAATGAGAAAACGCAGAAAAAGGTACTCGAAAGATGAAGAACACGAGTGAAGTAAAGACGCGTGTGCTTCTGGCGTTTCATGTCAGAGAAGTTTCGTCTTTGCCTTAACGACGTTTCTCGATGCATTATGCAAGGGTGGCAAAACCCGACGAGGGCGAGACAGGGATACCACCCTCTTTCATCTCCAAAGCTGCTGCATCTCTGTCTGTCGATTGCTGAAACGATTCGCTTCATCTCCGTTCACGGAGAAAGTTGTTTCACTACTCGCTGTCTCACCCTTATCTGATGATACATACATAGTGATTCAAATTGTCGATAGCTTAGGATCAAACGGTTATTCCTAATTTTCTAGTAGAACCATCGGTACTAGGAAGCAGCTTCTGTCTGTAGAATTCTTACTTGTTAAATAATTAATCATTTTGAATGTAATATCAATGGAGAATATTAGTAATTATCATTGTATAGTGTTTTAAAGGTAGGTGTTATAATTGCGACTATTCATTTTGGAGTAAATGCACGTACAGTGTTGTTACGTCATTTGCTGGGTGTTCCCAGGTGTTGGAAACCTAGAAGTTTAATTACTGCTGCTGACATTTTTTCGCATTAAATTAGCACGCGTTATATCGCCGCAAGCTGATTTTACTATGCGTTGATATTATTTCGCATTGTATCAGCGCGCGTTATATCGCCACAAGCTGATTTCCCACGCGTTGACATTGTGACGCGTTATATCGTCACAAGCTGATTTCCTACGCGTTGACATTGTTTCGCGTTATATCACCACGCGTTATATCGCCACAAGCTGATTTCCCACGCGTTGACATTGTGACGCGTTATATCGCCACAAGCTGATTTCCTACGCGTTGGCATTGTATCGCGTTATATCACCACGCGTTATATCGCCACAAACTGATTTCCTACGCGTTGACATTGTGACACGTTATATCGCCGAAAACTGATTTCTCACGCGTTGACATTGTATCGCGTTATATCACCACGCGTTATATCGCCACAAGCTGATTTCCTACGCGTAGGCATTGTTTCGCGTTATATCACCACGCGTTATATCGCCAGACGTTATATCGCCGTGAGTTGATTTCCTACGCATTGGAATTGTGTCGCGTTATATCACCACGCATTGTTTCGCCACCAGTTGGTTTCACTATACGTTCATATTATTTCACGTTATATCACCAGTGGCGATAATATAACTTGAGGAGATATGACTAAAATATATAAAAGCCTCTGAGTAAATTATATAACATACTAATTTACACATTAATTCTACACTTTCGTGTGAATTTTCCATTCTAAAAACGTCAAACGTGATTTTTCTAACAATCAACTTCATAAAACGATAAACATCAAACTTTTTACGAAAGTGAAATTTTTATTCAGAACGATTATTCCCAGACTATGACTGACAGATTAGAAAAAGTAGTTTTATAGTCAACTTTATATATTTCGTGCGGTGACTAATCAATCATAGATAGGAATCGCCGGAATTAGGGTCATCGTCGCCTTGGAACGCGCTCAATTCACGAAATAATTTCACCACGGTTCGCTACGTATGTTTGCGCATAAATCGAGTTGCGTGGTCGATTGGCCGAGCTTGACACGTGTCGCGTGTCACACGTTTCACGCATATTGCACCGCTCGAAGGCATTCGATGCAGTCAGCTGCATTCTGTGCAACCCGATTGGCGCGACAAGCAACGCGTTAGTATGCATTTTTGATCGAACGCTCGAGCACGTTGCCTTCACGACCTGATTTATCGCATAAACATTATACGAACTCCCATAGAAATTAACTATTTGTACCGTTTAATCCTCTTTGGTTAATCCGATTTTTGAGATGATCAATTCTGGATGAGTACTTGAAAATTCATTTCGAGGGGAACGGAAAGCGGGGCCATGTTAGATTATGATTACCTTTAATAATTAGTGAGAAATTTAGTATTTTGGTATTATGTGGTTTGGTATTTTGGAAGTTGAGAAGTTTAAGATTTATAGGTTTACGGATTTTTAAGGTTTGAAATTAACAAATTTTGGAGTTACTAAATTTCCAAATTTCGAAATCTCAAATTTTCCAAATTCCAAATTTCCCAAATATCAAATCTCCCAAGTTCCAAATCGCGCAAGTTCCAAATCTCGCAAGTTTCAAATCTCGCAAGCTTCCAATCTCCCAAGTTCCAAATCTCCCAAGCTTCCAATCTCCCAAGTTCCAAATCTCCCAAGTTCCATATCTCCCAAGTTCCAAATCTCCCAAGTTCTAAATCTCCCAAGTTCCAAATCTCCCAAGTTTCAAATCTCCTAAGTTCCAAGTCTCCCAAGTTCTAGATCTCACAAGTTCCAAATCTCCCAAGTTCCAAACCTCCCAAGTTCCAAATCTCCCAAGTTCCAACTCTCTCAAGTTCCAAATCCCCCAATTTTCAAATCTCTCAAGTTCCAAATCTCCCAAGTTCCAACTCTCCCAAGTTCCAACTCTCCCAAGTTCCAACTTTCCCAAGTTCCCAATCTTCCAATTTCCAAATCTCCCAAGTTCCAACTCTCCCAAGTTTCTAATCTCTCAAGTTCCAAATCTCCCAAGCTTCCAATCTCCCAAGTTCCAAATCTCCCAAATTCCAAATCTCCCAAGTTCCAACTCTCTCAAGTTCCAAATCCCCCAATTTTCAAATCTCTCAAGTTCCAAATCTCCCAAGTTCCAACTCTCCCAAGTTCCAACTCTCCCAAGTTCCAACTTTCCCAAGTTCCCAATCTTCCAATTTCCAAATCTCCCAAGTTCCAACTCTCCCAAGTTTCTAATCTCTCAAGTTCCAAATCTCCCAAGCTTCCAATCTCCCAAGTTCCAAATCTCCCAAATTCCAAATCTCCCAAGTTCCAAATCTCCCAAGTTCCAAATCTCCCAAGTTCCAACTCTCCCAAGTTCCAACTCTCCCAAGTTCCAACTCTCCCAAGTTCCCAATCTTCCAATTTCCAAATCTTCCAAGTTTCAACTCTCCCAAGTTTCTAATTTCTCAAGTTCCCAATCTACCAAGTTCCAAATCTCCCAAATCCCGAATTCTTCTATTTTCCAATAAAAATTTGAACCACTCAAAAACTCCACATTCTCTACAATAAACTAAAGGTCCAATAATTGCATTGTTCTTCCAAAATATAAATGCCTCCATATGGTATAAATATTTGCTAATGGACGGTAATTCGTGAATTCGTTGATCTGTTTGTTCCGGATAGCCATTTTGCATTAAGAATATTAATGAAACGCTCATGTAGTCATTTTCAGGATGCTTTAATTTTCAAATTGATGTGCCATAAATGCTATTTTGTGGCGCTTTTATGTCATCAAATCGTGTCAGACCTTTATGTTTTATAATTAACCATTTAATACGCGCCAGCGTAATAGAATTCTATTGTTTATTACAACTGACGGCCAGTCATTCTGTATTAACAACGGTAATGAAACGCTTATGTAACCATTTTCGCTAAATTTTAGTGTTCAAAATGGGTACTAAAAACCATCATTTTATGCTAATTTTACTTTATCAAATTATTGATAGTGTAATGATTTAATGGTTTATAGTTTGCCTATCGAACAGCTATAAATATTAGACTTAAGACTTATTGCAAATCAAATTATTGAATTGTTGCAGAACTTCAAATATTCTGTAACATTAGCTTCATAATAAAATAATATAATTTTATACCATTGTCAATTGCACTATGTAATATTATTTTTAAGATCGCGTGACAGGATTCATTTTAAAATATATACAATTGTTAATTACATGACACGAGAAACCAAAAGCGTGACGTGTGTGATTCTGTTACCGAATATTTAATTAGCGTAGAAACGTATAAAGCATTACAAACAACATATATCTGGCTCAAACAGATTCTCTTTGTGGATTGGTTAATAAAATATGAAACGGGAGTGATATACACGGTATTAAGGTAATTCAAACAGCTTTAAATGAGCGATTAACATTAGCAGCGTTAACAGAGAGGCCATTATACTTTCCATTGACGGTCGAGCCAAGCTAAATGTATTTCCTACAAATTGGATCGCTTCGTTTGTTTATAGGGGGAACAAATGTTTTACCGTAGCCACAGTAAATTGTTTACTCGTCCGAATAGCCGTAGCATACGCTTTTAATTTACACGGTTGCGGTGTCATCAAAATGCTCTCTCGCGAGCCGCGGTTGCCTGTGATAAACGATTATGGACCTCGAAAGAAATTAAATTTCTTAAAACAGAATAATACCGTCGTACAAATTAAAACGCGAAGAACTTGTCGAAAGTATGAACGAAATTCGAAACGGGTAGAAAACGTATTTAACTATTTCCGTGTAAAACGTATTTCCCGCGGTAAATTGCAGTAATTGGTTCTGTCGGTTCTCTATGTATTTCCTTATATAATATCTCTTCGTACCCATTTCAAACGGATGCCAATCTCTCCAATCTCAATCTAACATTTCGAACTACCAAAATCCAACCGGCTCAACCTATTTACATATCCGAAACTTGCACTCCCAGAATCTGTTTCAGACGCTCGTCTATCAATCCCTGTTCTAAGCAAGCGATTATCTCAAGCAGACTGGGTGGATACGTTTCCCCTATCAAAACCTTGTACAACGTTTGCTCTCGAAACATAAGATTTACCATCTACACGAATCCCACAAACAGCTCACGCAAGTATTTTATGCCAAAATACTTGGCCGAAACGAGTCTTATCGCAGTACCTCGTTGCTACGTCGTTACTGCTAACTTTACTATACAACTGAAGAACAACGGAGGCATTAAAAAATATATGGACAAGTTTAATAAAGGAACGAAATTAGAAAGGTAGCATTTGCAAATGTGACAAATTAACACTGTGTGTAATATCTGGGGACATTGAAGATCGTGCTTTATTGCCACGCGTTGAATTACTATGCGTTGATATCTCTACGCGTTGTAATACCACGTGTTGGTGTCCTTACGCATTGTATCACCACGCGTTGTATCACTACGCGATATATTGCCTCGCGTTATATCGCCATGCGTTGAATTATTATGCGTTGATATCTCTACACGTTGTAATACCACGTGTTGGTGGCCTTACGCATTATATCACCACGCGTTATATCGCCACGCGTTATATCGCCATGCGTTGAATTATTATGCGTTGATATCTCTACGCGTTGTAATACCACGTGTTGGTGTCCTTACGCATTGTATCACCACGCGTTGTATCACTACGCGATATATTGCCTCGCGTTATATCGCCATGCGTTGAATTACTATGCTTTGATATCTCTACACGTTGTAATACCACGTGTTGGTATCCTTACGCATTATATCACCACGCGTTATATCACCACGTGTTGGTATCCTTACGCATTATATCACCTCTACGCGTTATACTACCTTGTTTTGGTACCGTTACGCGCTGTATCGTTGCACGCTATATCGCCACGCGTTATATCGCCATGCGTTGAATTACTATGCGTTGATATCCCTACGCGTTGTAATACCACGTGTTGGTATCCTTACGCATTGTATCACCACGCGTTGTATCACTACGCGATATATTGCCTCGCGTTATATCGCCATGCGTTGGAATCTCTACGCGTTATACTACCTTGTTTTGGCACCGTTACGCGCTGTATCGTTGCACGCTATATCGCCACGCGTTATATCGCCATGCATTGAATTACTTCGCGTTATATCGCCATGCGTTGAATTACTATGCGTTGGTATATCTACGCGTTGGTGTCATTACACATTGTGACATTACTCGTTATATCGTCGCGCGTTATATAGCCCTGCATTATATCGCTACACGTTATATCACCACACGCTAAATTACCTCGCGCTAATATCTCTACGTATCATATCACATGCTAATATCGTTACGCTCTGTATTATTGTACGTTACATCCCTTCACGTTATATTGCCGTTTATTAAACTACTACCCGTCAATATAACTACCAGTCGTAACACCATGCGTTATACTTTAAAGTTACATTCACCACTGAATCACCACATATACTGTTACAGCACATATTTCTACTCGTTATATCGCCATGCGTATACAATTACTAGCAGTATGCATCATAACGCATTGTATCGCCATGTTATCACCACGCATTCTATCGCCACTCGTAGAACGGTCACAGAAATATTTGCAGCAAAATATAAATGCAATGAAAACCATAGTGTTTACGGGCAACCGTACCATTTTGCGCGTCGCATACACATAGATGCAACTATAACGTGCACGGAGATATAAAACCGCGTGAAATTGTCGGTCCCCTGACGGAAATAGTGTACCCCTCGCTTCCGGAATTTGGGACGTTTTGCGATGTTCATTATTCAACAGCGGTCGCACTTAAACGAGACCGACCATGCTCCCCACGATATATGCGTTTGTGCCGGAAATGTTTGTTGTTTTTCGTCTACGTTGTAACTGTAACGCGCCCTGTAACGCGTGCTTAAATGTGTTCTTTCTTGAATTTCGAAATACACGGTGGACTTTTGGTGTCAAATATTCTGTAAGATGTTTTGGGAAGCTTTTCTACTTCCTTTAATTTATTTATAAATTTACTACGGTGACCATTGGGTGCTTTGCAAATTGAGTTGTATTAATCAGTTACAAGGGAAGCAAATGAAAAGAACTTTTAAGGACAATTCTGATACAATTATTTGTACTAGATTAAAAGATATATTAGATCTAATTAACTACTTGTTTAATATTGACAGACTGAAATGTCCTTAATGATCTACATTACGTGTCTACAAACGTCAGCTTTTGCTGCGATAATCAATATGCTAACGTATGCTACCCTATGTACACATGTGATCACATATGTCTGACTATATGCAACTATTTCCACTGTGTAAATTTTATTAACACAAGGCAACTTTTATAATGACATCCAAGACATCGCGTGCTAGACTACAATCATTAAATTGTTTATTCACATTTATCTGCCAAGAAGTTTTGCAATTACCATAAAATGTGCCTTCGAGCACAACATAAAAATGCAACCATTCATCCAATTATTTTATCTGTTTATCTGCAAACCGGATAATTGTTTGCTCATCTGTTCGAAAAATAACTAATGACTCTAACCGATAGCGACTGTAACCGAAAAACAGATATGATTTGTTATCGCGACTTGCAGTTTCATGGCGCTCTCGGTTGGTCTCCGGCGACACAAAACACGAGGATAGAATTGTGCGGGAGACTTAAAACGGTCTCGTGAAATCCGAGTCAGTTTAAAACGAAGATGGTAAAATAATTTAGAGCTGCTGGAACCGGCGTTTGTCGCTGGATTCTACTTTCGAACAGCATAATTCACGATGTACGGATTTACAGCAGCGAAGGCAGCGAAAAGAAGTGTCCGAAAGTTGCGCAGAAAATGGGAGTCCACGGTAACGGATTAAGGTAAAGTTCGTATAACGTTGGCAGTAAGATGGAACCTAAGAGATTATCCTCTTTATGAAAACAAATGTTCAGCGCACGAGCAAATTCGGAAAGTAGACCAATTTAAATTGCTCCCTCGAACAGTCCTACTTACTTATCGCTCGAAAATTTCAACCTTTGAACAATCTTGCTGTTGGTTGTCCACGCAATCGGTTGTTTTTGAAGGAAATGACGTTTATTCCGCAGCTGTTAATTTATGAAGTTGCGTCAAGTGAGAACGTTTCAATTGCAAATAAATTAAGCGCTCTTCGAACACCCTACTGCTTCAAACATTTTCATAAAATAACTGATTCGTTTCGTCAATCGAGAGGTCCGCCAGCATTGTTTCGTCAAATTTTTTAATTAAATAGCGTTTTCGAAACTCGAGGGGTAAGTTTCGAAACCGGTGAACCATTATCGAGATGTTCTCGACGGAGCAAAGAGCACCCTCCGTTCAGGCACCAGGTTCGAAACAAATTATCGCTCGGATACTTCATTTTATAAAACGTAATCCTCGTTGATTGCAATTAACCCTCGGCTATTTTATCACGTCCACAGAATTGAGGTAGAATTTTATCATTATTTGTGGAATGATTGTCGAAGATTAGATAGTCAGATTATTGTTGTAAGGAATTTCGGAAATTATTATGGAAACTAGTTTTATGGATGTTTTATGGATGACGACTTTTGACGATGGATTGTAGTTTAGGTGTTTGAGTTAGATTGTTGGATACAAATATCTCCAAATTCTAGATTTCTAGGTCCGTAAGTTCGTAGGTCGGTAGATCCGTAGATACCTAGATCCATGGATCCTTAGATCTGTAGATCTCCAGATCCAAGTAACCCCAGATCGCAGTGTCCCCAAACCCCAATAATCTCCCATACCAATGCATCCCAATATACCCCAGATCCTAGTATCCCAAGTTCCCAATATTCCTAGACCCCCCATCCAACTATCCATAAATTCTACTACCCCAAAATCCCCAAATTCCCAAATTCTAAAATCCAAACCTTCGTAACCTAAAAATTCCAAACTCCAAACCTTCATAACCTAAAAATTCCAAAACCTACACCCCTCAATATAAAACAAAAAAATTTCCCACTCCAAAAGTCGTAAAGTCGAGAAATAGTTTTAAGTAGAGAAAATTGCATCGAAATCCATAATGTCCGTGGCAGATGTTCAAGTTCGAAGAGCCGGAACGTAACACCGTGAAATGGTGGCGAAATTGGCTGGTTGACAGACAGGCATCCAGCCAGGATCTCTTCAATCGGGATCTCTATTCTCATCGTGGACTCTTGTTTTCAATCTACGGTTTACAAGTTACACGCTGACGATGCCGAATGTCTGTGTCAGGGGTCGAAGCATCGGGAATCGGCACACGAAACGCAAACCTTGATTATTCCGGTGGTTACTTCGCCGAGTTTCCCAATCACTTACGAAGCTGGATTACCCGTCCTCGGTTCATAGCTGAGCAAACCACCCTCATATTGTCGTAATGCGTCCGTACGTGGGCTTGAGAGCATGGTCGAGATGATCGAATCGATTTTTGTTTGGGAACAGGCTAAGCGGTCAAACCGTCCTCGTAATCAAAATACTTTAACGCGAATGGCGGCCATATTTGACGGCTTCCAATTTATGAAAGAATGAACTGTTACTGTAATTAATTAGATCTATGGAGAACAAGATTACTATCCATTAGAAGTTTCAAAGTGAAAAGATGTTAAACGTTAATAAATAATTTATCCTGACATATTTGAATACGCAGGAAGTTCACTCCGTGAAAGGGTAAATTTTTCACGAGTAACGAGGTTACGTTTCAGTAGAAGACCCTAGGGTTACAACAGAGGCGAGCGACACGATACAGGCACGATGGTGTGTTCTTTTTCATTCCTTTCTGCTGTCGGTGTTTACCAGAGCCCGACAATTTTAATGAATTAATTTAACCCGACAATGACAGCCATGGGAAATAACCGTACGCTGTGCGACGCGATACGGACGCGAACGTTTTCGATCCTGTAGCTGGATTCCGGGTCGAATGCTGGGTCCAGCGACGATCCGGTGTCACGATTCTCGATGGGAAAAGCGGCAAATGGAAAAGTTTGAAAAAATATGAGAGCACCGGCAACGGTTTTAACGAGCCGCGTAGCTAATCGCCGATGGCGCCATTGTGTCCAATTCTCGGTTATTACGGTAGGCAGAAATGTGAACGTTGCACGGTGATACATCAAACGTAATTTACCGCCGTGTATTATGCTAGGGCGGTGACGTTAATGGCTGTCGCAGCGGTGAAGTTAATTAAATTTTATTACAAATAATATCACGCAATATTACGCAGACACACGGCAGATATTTTAGTTCGCGACGGACCTCCAGGAATTTGTCGCGGCCATGTTGAAAATTGTCCTCCAAAGATCTCCATGAATTACTATAATCTGCTCCAATAATATAAAGAATTTTCTAAAAACGAACATTATTCAATGGTAATTTATTTATATGGCTAATAATGGACTCAATGGTGAATGGTAGATTCAATTGTGGCTACATGCAGTAGTAAATTAGTTCAACGACGACCATGTTTAATAATAAACTGCTTCAACAGAGACCATGTCTATAATAGCAAATTAACACAATAGTGACCACAGCTAATAGTAAACTGACTCACTAGTAAATATGTCTAATAGTATATGGCGCTGAGAATTTGTATAAATATGTATAAATGTATAAATATGTATAAATATGTCTAAACTAGCCTAACAACAAATACATCTGAATATGATTAAATATATCTAAATATCTCCAACACTAAATATGCATAAATACGTCTAAACAAGTCTAACAACAAAAATATTTAAATATGATTAAATATACCTAAATATGCCCAACAGTAAACATGTATAAATATATCTAAACAAGTCTAACAATAAATATACCTTCAATACAACTAAATACATCTAAATATATCCAACAGTAAATATTCCCTATATCAAACTAACCTAAAACAAATCACCTCCCAAAAACACGTTACACTCAACATCTATCGATTCGAAAGAACATGTCCAAACAACCTCACTTAAATTTATTAGACACTTTAATAACGAGGAAGACAGACTTCACGCAATGCTGGAAGAATCAAGTAGAAGCTGGAAGGGAAACGAGAGGAATGGCGAATCCAAATTGCGACACAAAGCTCCAGGCGCAATCAGGTTCACCGTAATCCTCGCGCCTTCGAGAACTTCGGTACAATCGTAGCAGCCAATTATGTATCCGATGTGTCTTGCATTTCTGTCGCTGCAAATTGCTGTGTTTCTGCGTTCACTGCCAAGAACCTACGACTACGTGAGCGCAACGATTATCTGATAAGCTTTTCCAGTTCAAGTACTCCTACTTATCGCTGTTTTTTACTGCGCGAGTACGCGGGCATTGATTGCTCGATACGTTATCAGAGAAAATTCTATACTTCAGAATCTTGACGAAATTTTTTTCTGATTTTGAGTTTTCTTCTTTGGCGAATTTTAGATTTAGGAACTCTTTATTCGTCAAGAATTTTAAATTTTAAAACTCTTTAATTTTTCGGGGATTTTTGAATTTTTTAATGTTTTGAATTTTTACAAATAGCAAATCTCTAAATTCCCAAATCCTTGAATTTTCAAATCTCTAAATTCCCAAATCCCTAATTTTCCAAATTTCTAAATTCCCAAATCCCTAAGTTTCCAAATCTCTAAATTTCCAAATCCCTCAATTTCCAAATCTCTAAATTCTCAAATCCTTGAATTTCCAAAACTCTAAATTTCCAAATCCCTAAATTCCCAAATCCCTAAGTTCCCAAATCCTTCAATTTCCAAATTTCTAAATTCCCAAATCCCTAATTTTCCAAATTTCCAAATTCCCAAATCCCTAAGTTTCCAAATCTCTAAATTCCCAAATCCCTCAATTTCCAAATCTCTAAATTCCCAAATCCTTGAATTTCCAAGTCTCTAAATTCCCAAATCCCTAAATTCCCAAATCCCTAAATTCCCAAATCCCTAAATTCCCAATTCCCTAAATTCCCAAATCCCTAACTTCCCAAATCCCTAAGTTCCCAAATCCCTGAATTTCCAAATTTCTAAATTCCCAAATCCCTAAATTCCCAAATTTCCAAATCTCTAAATTCCCAAATCCTTGAATTTCCAAATCCCTAAATTCCCAAATCCCTAACTTCCCAAATACCTAACTTCCCAAATCCCTGAATTTCCAAATTTCTAAATTCCCAAATCCCTAAGTTTCCAAATCTCTAAATTCCCAAATCCCTAACTTCCCAAATCCCTAAGTTCCCAAATCCCTAAGTTCCCAAATCCCTGAATTTCCAAATTTCTAAATTCCCAAATCCCTAATTTTCCAAATTTCTAAATTCCCAAATCCCTAAGTCTCCAAATCCCTAAATTCCCAAATCCCTAAATTCCCAAATTCCCAAATTCCTAAATTCCCAAATCCCTAAATTTCCAAATCCCTAAATTCCCAAATCCCTAAGTTCCCAAATCCCTAAGTTCCCAAATCCCTAAGTTCCCAAATCCCTGAATTTCCAAATTTCTAAATTCCCAAATCCCTAATTTTCCAAATTTCCAAATTCCCAAATCCCTAAGTTTCCAAGTCCCTCAATTTCCAAATCTCTAAATTCCCAAATCCCTAAATTCTCAAATCTCTAAATTCCCAAATCCCTAAATACCCAAATCCCTCAATTTCCAAATCCCCAAATTCCCAAATCCTTAAATACCAAAATTCCCCGACTCCCCAAGTGTTAAATTTTCACGTACAATGTTTCCAATGATAACAACACTCTAAGGGCACATGCGAGTGTCGTACAAAATTTCAACGCTGCGGTCGGCGACGATTTATCGACGGTAAAAAATCGTGCCGCCGGAAACGGGAAGATGGTCCAAATACGTCTGGTAACGCGGTTCTTTTTTCTTCGACCGTGTTGCAGCACGGAAAGTGTAATTTCGTGATGAACATGGTCGAAAATACGCTACTAGCCGCGAGATGATTGAGCGTGGGTGAAAAGGCCCGTAATTGAAGGAGAAGCGAACGAGCAATCAGTGGTCATTTCCTTCGGTTCGTTTTTCATTAAACTTTACTGTCGTTGAATATAGATTCGCCCCACGATATTTCTCTCTGCTATTTCCTGCGATTTACACATTTTCTTCTGCAATATTAACGCATTTTGAATTTACCTGCTCGAGTGCAGATATCGCTTGTTTTGATTGTTGGGGAAAAATGCGGAGAGTTCGATAACGATTGTCTATTATTTTTAACGTTCTCTTGTGTTTTTTGCACTTGTCTCTTCGTTAGATTAATACATTTTATTATTAGTGGGAGAAAAATATTTTCATTGACAAATCTTATAAGCGAGTATATGAGAGGGAGCTAATTTTGAATAATTTTTAAGTTGGAAAATTTGAAATTTGGGAGACTGGAAAGTTGGAAAATGTATAATTTGGAAGACTAGAAAATTTAGGATTTGAATGCTTGAAAAATTGGAAAATTTAGAATTTGAAAGCTTGAAAAATTGGAAAATTTAGAATTTGGAAGCTTGACAAATTGTAAAATTTAGGATTTGGAAGCTTGAAAAATTGTAAAATTTAGAATTTGGAAGCTTGACAAATTGTAAAATTTAGAATTTGGAAGAGTGGAAATGTGGAAAAATTATAATTTGGATAATTGCAAAATTTAGAATTTGGAAGAGTAGAAACGTGGAAAAGTTATAATTTGGAAAATTGCAAAATTTAGAATTTGAAAGCTTGAAATGTGAAAATAATTTACAATAAACGGAACCGAATACATTCAACAAAGACAAAAATAAACTAAATAGACCAAAAAGAAGCAGCAAGAAAAAGATGAAACAGAAGGTACAAGTGCGAAAAAAGAAAGAAGAGGTAGAAAGCAAGTGACGGTGGTTTGAACGCCAGGTCGAAGAATTCTTTCAGGATGGGGCTCGTTAGTCCTTTCACGGCAGACTTACGGTTACCGTGCTTGCTCCCACCTCGGTCACACATCATGGCTCGAAAAGGAAACGAACCAACCCCACGAAACCGTTCTCTTTTCCTTCCGTTCGAATCTCGCTGCCAATCTCTTTGTCGTCGAGCTCTCGCTTCGAGCTATTGGAAAATTTCTGACGATCGACGCCTCCACTTTCTCTCTCTTTCTTCGTCTTTGTTAGAACGCGATACGATGGCTTCGATACAGCGGTTTCAAGGTTGGAACTTGCCGACGTTGTTTGTATAAACATTTCAATGTTTGTGACACAAAATTTTTTTGTGGGACAAGGTTGGAGGAAGCGAAAAATTGGGAGGATGAAATTATTGGCAAATTGTCTGTAAATATATCTACACATACTATAGATATACTGTACACGTAATTGAAGTATGTTACAGTTAAATATATTTGTAATAGCTAGTTGAAGTATCTATACTTCTCTTGGTACACCTTGTAATAAATGTTCGTGTGCTACATATAATATATTCATTTGCAATAGACTATTGGTGACAATCATCATAGTTTCTTTTATAATGTAGAAAGAGCATTTTCGTTGTTTAGTTTTATGTTATCACATGGTGTAAAAATAGCAAGTATATCTGTACCCATATTATCAGAATAACAGAGCTGTACTCATGTCGATCAGAATGACATACCAAAACAAAATCTTGATATCATCATTATCATCCTACCCAATGAACTGCAATCTTACCCATCTCTCCTGTCCAAAATATTAACACAAATAAATTGAACCACTGAAAAACAAATCTTCAGGAAAATCCTCCACTACAGACAAAAGTCTGCAGTCTCAAAGATTCGTTTTGTATAAAGTATATAATAAAATCTGTCGATAAAGTGTATAATATACTCCATCGACAGAATTTCAAAACTTCCTCTCCCTTCATCACTTCGACAAATGACATTCATCGGGAAAATAAGATGGTTTAAGAACGATCACGCAAGTGAAGAAGTTCTGAAACTCGAGCGTCTCGACAGTTCGCCTCGCGACATATTCAATCAGGATATCGAGTCTGTCGAGTTTTCGCGTACCCGAACAAGCATCTGCTTTTGGACGGGGTGGGAAGTTCAAAGCGGGCACAAGGACCGGCACAGGCTGCGAAGGACACGTATCTTACGCGAGATCGGCGAAAATCCTGCGATAAGGGGTTGCGGGAACGTTGGACCGGCTGGGAACAGGGTTGCACCGGCAGAGATTTGATTTATATGTTAATCGCCAGTCGGCAAGTGCGCAGTCTGCCGTGGTACTCTTTCGTCCCGTCGTAACAATCCTCGAAATATGCCGTATAAGTAGACACGGTGCCGTCTGGACTGCATATTGGAAGATGTTACAGAGCTTGTCATAATTTAATATAGTCATTTTTGTTCTTTACGTTTCTGTCAATTTTTTGGATATTTGTCTTCATTGAACCGCTGTTGACTTAAACCTTTGTGGAGGTAACTTGAGATCACAGAAATTTAAATGTGAACGATTATATGAAAAATGATGATTTTATATTTAATGATGTTTTATGATTTATACGATGTTTAGGGTAGGGTTTGATTTTGATAAACTTGATACGTTCGTGTTTGCAGTTAAGTATCGGTTAATATCAAACTGCTTCGATGACACGTCAGTGGGCGTTGTACAAGTTCAATGTCGTAATAACGTATCACTCGTGACAACATTATATACTAATCAATGTGTTCGACGTATACATATATATATATATGTCAATATAGAACCTTACTTCATGAAAATTTTTCTTCAGACATTTTATTAATTTTTGCATTACATTTACATTACATTTGTATTACAGTTGAGAAACAAGTTAAGAAACAATCACTAATGTACAACAGTAATGTATACTAATGTATAACACATTTAACAACATCTGTATTTTATGTATACTTCGTATATTTTGCATCCCTCGAACTTAACCTAAATTCCTATAAATTCTTCTGAACTACACGTGGTAAAACTGGTCACTTAGTTTCACCACAAGCAAAATTTGAACAAGAATTTCCATTAGAAAAGAATGCGAGTTATGAGGAAGCGAAAAACCCGTACGAGAAAGTGGTTCGGAAACTAATTAACGACGCATCTGCTACGTAAATGGAATTTCAGTCGCGAAAACTATAAGACTCTTCGATCCATCTTCAACGATTCTTTGGATCAAAAGTTTAGCAGCGTGGAAATTTATCGAGCAAGAAGACAATCTTCGTTGACTAATTTCGATCAGTTGTCGATATGGATAAAAAGTCGATCAGTGACTCATAATTGTTTAATTTGCAAAAAACAACCAGACATATTTGTTGCTGACCTAAATCTTCTTTTCTTAACATCGACCCATTTCTTCTAAGTGCGATACAATCAATCACGCGAGCAATAGATTAAGAGATAATGTGAAAAATCCTGATAGTGGGGTGTCGATAGATAAAAGAAAAAAGAAGGAAATGATACGTCACCTTAATCGGTAGCTTGCAACATATGTTCAACACGAGATATAAACAGGATTTATCACGGTTTGATGTAATTAGAAGTCTTGTCTCGAGTGGGAAACTCCTAATTTTACTAAAAATGTCGAGTAGTTGTTTAGTACTATTATTGAACATCTCATATGATATATTTATTGCCTTTATGTGGTACTCTCATTATATTGCCTTTATATGATAGTCTCATTATATTGCCAACGACAGAGTTATACATATTTCAAATTCCTGATATTAATATTGCTTTTGATTTTAAATTTTCAAACCAACATTTTAAATTTGGAAGTTCACAACATTCAATGCAAAAGCTTCCAAACTTAAAAAATTAAAGAATTTCAAAACTCGAGCCAATATAAAAAGAATTGTTCAGAAATATTCAAAAGTTCATACTCGCGAAAGGAAATTTTTTATAACCTTAAAAAACAAAAAAATGTGTTCGCTGAAAACACAAAGCGTATACAGAGCGTAGTAATTAAAAAGATAAAAGATGAAATGGTGACACGTACACAAAGGCTTGTTCGTTCGATTTCAAAAATCCGCGAAGTTGAAAAAACGTGAAAAACATTGCAGTAATTCGTATGACGAAATATATGTCGAATTTGATATGAAAACAAGAACGAATGATTAATAAAAAAGCGTGAGTAAGTTCGATCGTTCGCAATCCCAACGGCAGTTTAATGACAAAGCGCACAAAGCCCGGGAGACAGATTACACAATTGGCTTTTGGAATTGTCGTTAACTAATGTCTATTGCTAGTATTTCGCTTTATCCCATCCAATCGTAGCATTGCACCAGAGTGGACGCTGCAGGATATTTAATCGCAGGACAATCGGCAGCGATCCATATATTTGCCGGCAAAATGTGTAAATCAACATGTGCAATTAGCCATCAAATTCTAACCGCCGATCGCAAACGGGGAAATCGCTCCCTGGTCGCTAATAACGGACAGCGGCTGAAATGTGAATAATAATTTTGTTAAACGTCGTTCATGTTCCATAAAATTTCGCTTGGGAAATTTGCATCAAATAAAATAGTTCAAGCCCGATTTATAGATGTGGAGAATATTTAGTCTTTCGCAATTCTACGAGGTAATTGCGACTTTAGAAAATTCGACATTTTTTAATTTGAAAATTGAGAAATCGGTAATTTTATGTACTTATAAAATTTTTAGTTGATGAAATTTTAAGTAAATTCATGAAGTTGCATGGTGTAAGAAGAAAGATTGGGATTGGCACATTGGGAATTTGGGAAATTAGGAAATGGGAAAATCCGGAAATTGGGAAATAGGGATCTTGGGAAATCGAGATATTCAGAAATCGGCAAATTAGGAAATTGGGCAATAGAGAAATCGACAAATTAGGAAATTGGAAAATAGAGAAATCGGGAAATTAAGAAATGGGGATATTGGGAAGTTGGGAAATTGGGAAATTGGGGAATTGAGAAATTGAGAAATTGAGAAATTGAGTAATTGGGAAATTGGGAAATTGGGAAATTGGGAAACTGGAAAACTGGGAAACTGGGAAACTGGGAAATTAGGAAATTGGGATACTGGGCAACTGGGAAATTTGGAAATTGGAAAATTGGGAAATTAGGAAACTAGGAAATTAGGAAATTAGGAAATTGGGAAATTGAGAAATTGAGAAATTGGGAAATTGGGAAATTGGGAAATTGAGAAATTGGGAAATTGGGAAACTGGGAAAATGGGAAACTGGGAAACTGGGAAATTAGGAAATTGAGAAATTGGAAATTTGAGGAATTATGAAATTGCAAAATTACAAAACTTGGAAATTCCCCACAACTTTCCTATACTCCGTATATTTAATTGATTGATTGATTACTTTTGTGGGCGTCGACTACTATGGTCATTAGCCTGCCGTATATATGAGAAAATTCAAATTTAAAGTATCATTCGATTTCTTGATACCGCTGTAAGGGAAGCTTAAGGTTACCATGAGAGTTTCAGCAATCTGTTGCAGAAGCTCGTTACCAGATCGAGGTCCATTGTAAACGGGAAACGGTCCGAGAACGAGTAAGGTCATTGAAAGTCCCTTATCGAGCAAAATGCACGCTCATTCAAAATCTTATCGCGCCTCTTGCGTACTACGACGTGATTTCTATCTCGCTATATTGTTGAAATCGTGTCTGCGAAAAAGCGTAGCTTTCCTTTTTCTATGAAAACCCTCTACCCTTTTATGTAACCATTTCTTTAGGTTTAGAATAAAAATTTCCAGCGGTATCATCGAAAAAATAATACACATTTTTTTATAAATATATTCTAGAGCGTTACATACTGAAATTGTCATTTATCTATTTTTCTTTTAGCTTAGTCAATTCATTAGGTAACTTGTTATACATATCTTCTCGTATATTTTGTTTAACTAATTTTTTTTTATTTGACTCACTTTGTTCATCTAAACTCATTTTGCTTCTTTATATATCTTCTTTTATTGACAAATAATAATTAACCTAAAAATACTTTTGCTGCTGTCAGATATTCTTAAAACTTTTTTAAAAAATTAAAAAGTTTGGTAAAAACATTTAAAATTATATGTATTATTAATTGCTATTGTCTGCTGCACATAACAGACAATATGTTTACACACCTTGTGTATAATACTATGTATAGATTAAATTAAAAAATATTTCAAATTGTATTAAAACGAATGTTCAGTGAGTTACCCTGTAACTACACGGGGTTAAACTGCATTAAAGTTAAATTTTCGCAAATTCCCCATTTGTAAGAGTTTCTAATTAGTTCTTTCGCGGGATTTTCGAGCAAATAAAATATAAAAATTTGTTCCTATGAAAAAAGCTTATTCCAAGCTCACCACGCGTTGTGACGTCCCATTATGAATACTTGCTATCAGATAAGGAATTTTCTGCTGAATCAGAAGAGCAAGTTTCCCGTATAAAAGCGGCGAACGGTGCACAATCTTGATATTGCGCTAAGATGTTGCGATTCGTTGTACTGAGTATTCTTATTGCCGGATGCTTCGGTAAGTGCTAACAAAGCTTCCTTTAATTTTCTTTCATTCAAAAAATACCCGATAAATAATTTGATTTCATCGTGCAATGCTCTTAGCTTTATTAAACTCGAAATTGGATTTTGCAAAATCTACACGTTCGAAATTAACGTTGCAGGCTCCGAAGGTGAGCAGAAGGTCAACCCTCCATTTCCGGATTCCCGTATCGTCGGAGGAGTCCTCGCTGACATAACTCAGCATCCCTATCAACTGAGTCTGCAAACTACCGGACACATTTGTGGTGCCTCGATCATCAGCGCCCAATGGGCCATCACTGCAGCTCATTGCGTCGGGTAATAACGCAAATAAGTTAACAATATTACAATCTTGGTAAACAGTCCCGAACATTGCTTGTTCCGTGCGTTTACGTTAGGCTCCACTTTCACGAAATATACACTAGACATTGCACCATAAATTAATAAGGCTAATACCATTTGCTGCACTCTAAGGCACGTTTACTGTTGACAGATGACAACATTGGTAAATGAGCTTTTAGTTTGATGAACTGGTTATTATTTCTCTTTTTTTTTCTATACACCTGACCCTCTAGATTTTGCTAAAAATTACCTATTTTAAATCGTGAAATCGAATGATGTGAGTCTAGCAAGTTAATAAAAATTTGAATCTCGCCCCTTGTCCATTGTCAACACTTTCGCTATTTGATTTCGAACAATTAGCGCGAGATACGATATCATGACACCGCCACGTCACTGGATGATCCCTGGCATTTTCTCGCCTGGCAGCATTCACTGGCTGATCACGGTAATAACTGCGAAAGCTATCGCGATATTAAATCGGCTTTGCAGCTCGAATTCCCTCGCGATTACCGAGTACCCATTATACAATAACAATAAGGCCATCAAATACCGTGCTCATATTTTGGAAAACAAATAACCGCCAGCTTAACCGAGGCGGAACAACCGACATTTAGCACTGATATACGTTGGTATTTTCATATGTTTTAATTACAGATTACCTGCAAATCGATACACACTGCGAGCTGGTAGCAGCAACAAAGATTGGGGTACTCCTTATGGCGTTAAGGAGATCGTGGTACATTCTAACTATAGCTCAGCTACTACCGACTATGACGTCGCTCTTCTGAAGGTAAGTTATACTTCGATTGATCGTTTCATTTTCTTAAGAATTAATTTTTGTAAAAATTAAAATACGAATTTAAGTTCGTGGAACCGATGGAAGAATTATACTTGTGTTCCAGATCAATGGTACATTCAAATTCTCCAGAGTAATACAGCCTGTGTCCATGGCTGGAGTGGCTCCTAAAGCTGGTGTTTTGGTGAATGTGACCGGCTGGGGTGCGGTCAGGGTAATTAATACATTATTTTAATTATACAAACTTCTTACAAATTCGACACAAGCTACTACAAGTTAGCTATACCTCACTACTCCAATTACTGAAATCCAACTATTTTTAAAATATGTTCAGTAGCCTCAAACGAAAAACCTCTTGAAATTTTTATATACCTAATTTTGCATGATTTGATGTCATCGAATTTCCCTAGAAATCTTATGAATTCAAAAACTAGAGACAATCCATACGAAGACCATTCATATCTCCATTTCCGATAATCAGGCGCAGACAACACTCAAGACTGAAAGATGTTATCAATGTTTTCAGAAATTATCTTCACCTTTTCGAAATGAACGATTGCGAATTATTCGTCATACCAAAATCACCTGTCCATTTAGTAGTCTTGTAAATTAATTTCTGAATGAATATGCATTGCAGGAAGGTGGACAAACATCGTCTAGACTCATGAGAATAACGGTCCCCATAGTAAATACAACAACGTGCGAGAAGGCTTACAGGTTCTTGAACCCCATAACCCCACGTATGCTGTGCGCTGGCTACACTGAAGGTGGAAAGGATTCGTGTCAAGGTGACTCTGGAGGTCCTTTAGCAGCCAATGGAGTCCTTTACGGTATCGTGTCCTGGGGCTACGGATGCGCCAAACCACAGTACCCAGGTGTTTACACGAACGTGGCTAATGTACGATTTTGGATCAAGAGAGTGACCGGACTGTAACGAACTGATGTCGACAATGTCGTTGTGGAAAGATTATCGAAGTGTAACGCACGATAGTGTGTATCAGAGTACAAATAAAGGCAGTGATATTATGTGAAATTTTGTAGAATTTTATGTTATGATTTGATGCGATTTGGATGTTTGTGAACTTCTGGGTTTGGATATTTTGAAATGTGTAGTTTATGAGATTGAAAATTTTTGGGATTTATGGATGTGGACAGTTGGGAATATAGAAATTTAGGAATTTGGCCACTTGGGAATATGGGAACTTAACCATTTGGGGATTTATGGATGTGGACACTTGGAAATATAGGGATTTAGAGATTTAGGCACTTGGGAATATGGGGATGTAGAAATTTGGGGATTTATGGATCTGGACTCTTCCAAATGTGGATTTGAGGACTTAGGCACTTGGAAATATGGGGATTTAGATATTTGAAAAGTTATGAACATAAACACTTGGAAACATGACTTGAGGATTTAGGCACTTCAAAATTTAGGAACTTGAAAATTTGAACACTTAGAAACATGATTCCAAACATGAACATTTACAAATTTAATAATTAAGAATGTTTAAAAGCTGAGAATTTAGAGATTCAAAAAGTTATTAGATCTAAAAGTTTAACAAATTTAAAGTCCTAAAAATTAACTTTAATGTAGAAACATAAGGATTTGAAGATTTAGAAAAGTGATCGCATAAAACTTAATTAAAGTAGATGAAGACCACATCTGAGCGCATCAGTTTATTTCCCAATTATGAAGAAACAGTTTTGCGTTCATAGAGAACGAATTCAGTGGCGTCTTTCGAGGACAGGTTGACGGATGAAATAGTTTGTTTAACCGCGAAATGCTTTTTACGTCTGGCCACCTTTGATCCCGAGAGCACCGCAAACTTTCTCCGATAGTTTATCCAGTTGGACAGTTCGATCAAGATCGCAGTTACGGTGAAACACTGGCTTTGAAACACTTTGAAGTACTCTTCTGCTTTGATTTTTTGATTCCGATGAAATATTACCTCCTATCGATGCGCATATTCGATCATTCTATATCTTTAGCCGTCATATCTAATCTGTAGAAATAATGATTCTCTTGAAACACTGTTTCCGAATAAAAATAAACAATAGCGATGGTTACATATCGATCACCCCGAAAGACACACGGAATACACACACGACGCGTACAAGAAATACGTTTTATCAAGCACAATCGATCGATTAATTTCGAATTGTTTCAAATTGAATACGCGACGAATCTTGACACGATTCTTCCATTATCTCCGACTCGATACGTTATCGATAATCACAATCTCTCACGAGTGAAACTTTTTAGATCGCACACAATTTCTTTGCTGTTACACACTCGAAATTCTATGAATATCTCTTTGAAGTTCGTGCGATCTTACGATAACGTCTCTTCCCAAAATAGTCCCTTTTTTACCGAATTCAGTTTCAGTCTTTCTGTCAGACAGTTCTGTCACTTTTGTTAGACGGTGATTAACAAAATGTCTGATTGCAAGAAAATTATTTTACTGACTTTACTGTATGTCTTCAGCAATGGTAAGATCATTTATGTTCACTGTTATATATCAAGTTTTAAATAAATTTTTTTATTTTAAATAAATCTGTCTGTTTCCTTAAATGATTTATATAAAGTCTGTCTTAAATAAGTTACATAAATTGGACCTTGTGTTTCAAACTAAAAAATTTATAAATCTCTACAGTTGCAGCACTTGAAAATACAGAGTACGTGAACATCAGAGATTATCCGTATCATGTAAGTTATTACATAACAATATTATCTAACATTTTTATCGTTCTACAATTTAAGAATAAAATCTATCAAAACATACAAAAATGAATTAAACTTAATGCAGTATCTAACATTTTTGCTGTTCTACATTATAAAAATAAAATCTATCAAAACATACAAAAAGTAATTATACTTAATGAAGTATTTTAATTTCACCCAGCTGTAAAAAATAAAAAAATCCTTGAAAATTAACACATGTAGCAAAAAACGATTTTCTTCGATCGAATCGCGATAGTGAAAATGAAAACAAAATGTGAAGACCAAACAAGAACGTAGAAAAATAAAATTCGCGGTGTACCACACGAGCAAATGACAGGTATTTGTTGAACACAGGTGTCCATCGAGAAACACGGGAATCATGCGTGCAGCGGTGCATTGGTGCACGAATCGTGGATCGTAACCGTAGCGTCCTGCGTTTTTCGGTGAGTATCTTCCGCGGAATTCGCGTTGTTGCATTCAGCAAATTGCATCAACGCGAACAAGAGAACAAACAACGAAACGTAATTGCTTACAGCGTCGAGCCGTCCACGGTGACCGTTAGAGTGCGCGCGTCCAACCTTTACAACGATGGAGATACACTGAAAGTGACCAACATTGTTGTACACGAGAATTTTGACAAATATGTGCTCTTCAATAACATCGCGTTGATAAAGGTAACCATTTTGTAATTTCAAACGCTTTTACGCGATGGTAAAATGTTAAATGTACCTTCGTGTTTCCTGCGATTTTTAAAAGAATGCGAAGAGTCACTTTTTCTCATTTTTGAAAGGTATTTTGTTAAGTTAGGAAAGTATTAAATTTTTTAATTTGGAAGGTATTTTTTTAAGGTAGGAAAATGCATATTAAATTTTTATATTTAGGTATTTTTTCAAGTTTATGTATTTTCTCAGTTTCCTAGTTTTCCTTGCTACAATTTTTATGAAAATGTGAAGAGTCACTTTTTTTCATTTCCGAAAGGTATTTTGTTCAGTTGGGAAAGTATTAAATTTTTTAAGTTGGGAGGTATTTTTTCAAGGTAAGAAAGTGCATATTTAATTTTTATATTTAGGTATTTTTTCAAGTTTATGTATTTCCTTAGTTTCCTAGTTTTCTTTGTTGCAATTTTTATGAGAATGTGAAGAGTCACTTTTTTTCATTTCCGAAAGGTATTTTGTTCAGTTGGGAAAGTATTAAATTTTTTAAGTTGGGAGGTATTTTTTCAAGGCAAGAAAGTGCATATTAAATTTTTATATTTAGGTATTTTTTCAATTTTATGTATTTTCTCAGTTTCCCAGTTTTCTTTGCTGCAATTTTTATGAGAATGTGAAGAGTCACTTTTTCTTATTTTCCAAAGATATTTTGTTAAGTTAGGAAAGTATTAAATTTTTTAATTTATGAGGTACTTTTTCAAGTTAAGAAAATGTATATTGAATTTTTATATTGAAGTATTTTTTCAAGTTGTTATTTTCCCATTTGTGTAATTTTTATTATTTCAAATTTTTTAAGTTGATTGTAAATGATTGAATCTCCGTTCACGCACGACCGTGAGAAGCGGTATTAATTTTCGAAATAATTGTTATAATCGAACGAATGAATTTGATATATGAGATATTTTAATGAACTCCCTTGTCCGCGAGTTATCAGCGAGAAAAAAACAGAACCGGATCACTCCAATTTAATGAAATTTGTCGGAACGTAGCTGAAAATTCCTGTGCAATTCGGAGAGAAATTGCTGCCGATAGGAGTGGCGGAAAACGAGGACTACGAACCCGATGATGGAACGATGTGTTTCGTGACAGGTTGGAGGCAGACGGTGGTAAGTGCCGTTTGTGATATTATTAATAAAATAAAACCGCTGTCGTTTTATCGGGGACGAAACAGAAAGCGCGAACATCGTTCGACAATTATCCGAATACATTTTATAATTCATCACGTGCGATTTCACACGGCCGTGTTCTTATTCGATGTACGGAGAAATGAATTGAAACGAGTCATAATCGAAACGATTACTTCGAATAGAACATTTTATACTCCACAATAATTATCTTTCTGTATCATCGATTAAAACGTTTGTTAAATTTCTAAATAATATTTTCTGATTCAATTTCGCTACAAATTTAGATATTCGATATCGTTTTATTCGGGCCAATTTTCGATTGCCAAAAAAAGGAACACGTGTGCAGGGTGTAATAAGGATTTCAATTTGCACCGGGGCGAAATTGTGCAAACGATCTTTGATATTCCGGGAACGAAGTAACTAGCAATATCATGGCAGAAAAAAGCTTAACATATTATCTCAAAAGGGGACAGAACTTTTGTACGTGTGTGTTTGGTTTGAATTAAATTTGTATTTTTCTTACGGAAACAGTTCAGTAGTAGTCAATTTTAGATTTGATTGCTGGAAATTCAGTTTGGGGGTAATCAAGAATATTCTCTGTTTTGTAGTATTTCGATCAAAATTATTCTTCTATTGTCATGTGTGAACTTCATAATATTAAGCTTTTGATAACATGAAACACTGATTATTATTGAATCAGCACACATTGTGAAGTCATGTGTTATAGAACCACATATTATGTAAGCACTTCTCAAATCCTCGTACAATACAATCAGATATACATGTACATGTATGGACACACATGTGCATGCATGGACACACATGTGCAAGTGTCTACATACATGTGCACACATGAACTCACATGTATATACATGGACACACATGTACATACGTGGACACATATGTACATACGTGGACACATATGTACATACATGGACACACATGTACGCACATGTACATACATGGACACATATGTTCATACATGGACACACATGGACATACATGTACATACATGGACACACACGTACATACATGGACACACATGGACATACATGTGCACATATATACACACAAGTAGCACATATGCACACATGTACATATAAACGTACATATTTCATTAAACTGATCGAGTTACCAAATTACTTGAAATGAACAAAATAAACAAAATTGCAATATTTTCAGCCTAATGCAACAGAATCTCGACTCTCAGTGACAACAGTGCCATTAATGAATCGTAGTATCTGCAGTTCGAAGATGCCCCCGTACCAACCGGTGCTCCAGATGATGCTCTGCGCCGGTAACGCAACCTCAGGGGTGGAAACGTGTCAGGTAAGGTATGAAACGAGGTCCATGGAGGGGGAGAATGGAGAAGGGTGTGCATTCGCGAGCCACGACAACCCTCCGAACACTTAAGATCCGAAGCTTCTGCTAAGGAGATCCCTCGAGTTCGCGCGTGACGCCACTCGACGCTGGCGTCGCTCTTCTGCACTGCTTACGACGCTTCCACGCTCGTACGCGTTACCAGACCGTTTTACTGTCAGCTACAACTGTTTTAGGAACAATACTAACCCCGACTACCAAAAACTCGACGCCTACGCGTGCTCGTGGCAGAAATCAGAAGTTTTGACAACTACGTAATCAAGAATCACTTTGTTCGATTGTTGGACGGTCGAGTTTGATGGACGAGGTTAATTACAAAAGTCCATTCTTTGGAACTATTTCGGGTGCAACTGATATAGAATATTGAAAATATTCGACCATTTTATATCGTTCTTTGTTGTGGACAGAAATGATCACATCATTTATGTGATCTTTTTTGTGGACAGAAATGATCACATCAACGTGGACAATTTTCAACTAGGAGGAAGTTTATTTCTGATCTACGTCTTTTTAAGGTCTTTCAGATTCATTCTACGAGTTCGATGTAGTTATCAAACAATTTACAGTTCACTTGAAGTTAAAATTGCATTCAATTAATGAATAACAAGTTCAAGTATTTAAATATATGAACAAGCTAAAGAAAGAACAATTGCACACATTTGACTAATAATAATTTAAAGTATTTACATATATTTCCAAATTCATAAATCCCCAAATCCCTAAATTAATACCCAAAAAAATCCCCCAAATCAAGAAACCATCATTCTCACATTTCACCCTCCAAAATCCAGCTCCTATTAAAAGAAGCCTACTCGACGCAAAAGAAGACTATTACACCCTGTACACGTATGTGGCTCAAAATCGATGCAGTCGACGCGTCAGACGAATTAGCCGCGTTTCGACGGAATTGCCGTTTAATTGTACGTCCAAGCACGTGTAAAAGGCAATCAGAATCGCGTCAACGGGCCCTGTAATTATTCGTTTATTCGTTTCACATTTTTCTGTTCGCAGCTACCGTGACGCGCTTGATTACCGAAGCGAGCAAGTTATTAAGAGGCGCGGACAAAGGCCGTTTCTCGCGAATCAAATCGGATCGAATCGAACGCTCGAACGCCGAGAATGATTGCGTGTTAAATAGACGAAAAAGCTAGGGTAATAGAATTCAGAAAATTGGAATATCCATTGAATTCGAATTCCGAAGGTGGTATCTAATCGATGAATCACTGGGCTTTCGTTTTTGCTGCGATGAACGTTTGATGTATGACTGCGACTTTGAACTCTGCGATTTTTCAAAAAATCAATACTGCACTTGTCTTTTAAATTCTTTTAGTTGTTCGTTTATTTAAGTACTTGATATTGTTATTAATTCATTAAATGCAATTGTTCTTTAGCATGTTGAAATTTGGGAATTCAGAAATTAGAGAATTTGAAAATTTGGGAACTCGGGGCTTTAGGAATTCGGAATTTTGGGAATTTGGAAATTTGGGAATTCGAAAATTTGGGGATTCGGAAATTTGAGAATTTGGAAATTTAGGAATTCGGGGCTTTAGGAATTCGGAATTCTGGGAATTCGGGGCTTTGGGAATTCGGAATTCTGGGAATTCGGGGCTTTAGGAATTCGGAAATTTGGGGATTCGGAAATTTGAAAATTTGGAAATTTGGGAATTCAGAAATTTGAGAATTTGAAAATTTGGGAATTCGGGGCTTTAGGAATTCGGAATTCTGGGAATTCGGGGCTTTAGGAATTCGGAAATTTGAAAATTTCGAAATTTGGGGATTCGGAAATTTGGGAATTCGGAATTTTGGGAATTTGGAAATTTGGGAATTCGGAAATTTGGGGATTCGGAACTTTGAAAATTTGGAAATTTGGGGATTCGGAAATTTGAGAATTTGGTAATTTGGGAATTCGGGGCTTTAGGAATTCGGAATTTTAGGAATTTGGAAATTTGGAAATTCGGAAATTTGGGGATTCGGAAATTTGAAAATTTGGAAATTTGGGGATTCGGAAATTTGAGAATTTGAAAATTTGGGAATTCGGAATTTTGAGAATTCGGAAATTTGGAATTTTGGAAATTCGGGGATTTAGAAATTCGAAATTTCAGGAATTCAGAAATTTGAAAAAATTCGTCAATTAAAAAATTCACAAATTTTAAATCTACAAATCCACATTTTCTAAAATTTACAATCATTAAAAATTCCAAAAAGGAATTAAAAAAATTGAAAATATAAGTACTTGAAGACCTAAAGCTTCATGAATACAAAAAATCAGCCAACTCCAAGAACTCCTAAATTTTATTTAGTGAAGCAATGTAATAATAGACAAAATCCCCAATACAGCAAAATCTCATATACCGTCTTTTCATTGCAAATTCTATTCCAGAAGCAGAGCATCGAATGTATAGAAACGATTAATGAAATCATTGCACCAATATTTGCCATCGTTTCGTTTTCTGGCTGGAACGGCGTTCGCCGTAAAGAAGCACAAAAGATTCGTCGCGTTATAAGCAACGTTTGAATACGGACGGCTGAATAAAAGCTGAACATTATTCATCGAACATAATAGAAAATTGTCATAAAGCACAGCGATTTCTACACGTTCCATCGTTATCATAATAACGATCAAATTCACCGGGACGCGATGGTACAAAGAACGATAGCTTTCGGTCGAGTCATCCTTGCCAATAGATTTCAATGTCTTCTTTTTCTTTTTCCTTTTTCTTATTTTCTTTGTGCTTGAAAATACAATTACCCGATGATGTGTTTAAATGGAGTAAACAAATTCTTTTTTAATCTTGACAATGTTTGAGTAATTAAATATTTATCGATAGAGATATAATTCTTCTTAAATAATCTAATATATTTCTTCTTAAATAAATTATGAAAATATAATTACCCAATGATGTGTTTAAATGAAGTAAACAAATTGTTGTTTAATCTTGACAATATTCGAGTAATTAAATATTTATTATTAGGGATGCATTATATTTTTTCTTAAATATATTATAGGTTAGGTGATGCATATGAAACAATAAGATAATAAATCAACGTCTATTAGTTTTGATATTATCACAATTTATTTGTACAAATTTCATTGTGGTCAGAAAGCACGTCAAATCAAATATTAATATTCTGTGACTATTTGCTGCATCAATACCTGTACGGTTACAGAATATGAAATGGTCAGTGCAGCATCAGCATAATTTTTACCAACAATCTTCTGTAAATATACCATGCTTCACCTGAAAGTCAATTTACTTAAAAACGTAATAGGATCAATACTGATTATATACAAATCTGTAAATGTCAGTAAAGAATTATTTTTAAGTGAACATATCGACACATGTCTGATAATCCAACATGTCAGACTTAACCTTAATTTAAAATAGCCCAGAAAGGAACAATTTGTAGTTGAAAGAGGTCCGAGTAATTAGCATCGGTTGTCCGAAACTCCGAAATCAGCAATGCATTAGCAAATCAAAGCAAGAGAGAGGAGTAGAAACTGCAAGTAATCACTGAAACTGTCAACCCTCGTCTGCTTGCAGGGTGATCCAGGTGCTCCGCTGATGGAAGGCCAGACGCTGATTGGTGTTCTATCCTATGGATTAGGGTGTAAAACTATGATACATCCAGGCGTGTACACTCGTATCAGTAGTTACCTAGCGTGGATCTCGTCGAATACCGGTATCCTATACACGAAGCACCATATTGGCGAAAACTAGAATGTCAACATCGCCTTAGCCTAACACGCTATCTGAAAGCAACCCTCTCGAAACATGGCCGGAAGATGTTTTCTTTTCTGCTTCACCGAACATTCCTTGTAACTTTATCAATTTGCCTCGAAGAATTTTATGAGCATATGTTTCTTTGTGCCAACATATTGCCATACCCTTAGAATTCCATGGAACTGCCTTTGCCTTTTTCCTCAACAATATTGCGTTTCGAAAGTTGCAATTATAACTCCCGATCGTAAATTAAAGCTTCGATTATCGATTGTCCGACGAAGTAATTAGCGGTTTAATCGAACGCGTACCTTATTACGAACGACAATCGGTAAAATACCGAAACGAGAGGGTTGTCAATTAGCCCTTTGGCCTGCCTCATTCATTAACCGGTTGATGGTATTTTTGCGCGTTAAATGCGCGGATAAATGCAAGATACTTTTGACGAGATACAGTCGGAACAATTACAGGACCACTTGTTACGTTCGTACATCAGGATCCGTGCTCGTTATCGATCTGCTTGCTTTGTCGCGTTTTAATGGACGGCTTTGGAAATTTTGCCACTTCGTGACGTTTATTTTATTTAATAATAATTTTGGATAATGATGCAAATTTTTGTAAATTTCTAAATTGAAGAATGAAGTCTCGTTCATGAAGGTTAGGGAACTGTTGAGAGCTAAGGAGTTGACAGTTGGATAATTAAATTTTTCGGTTACTATAAGACGGAACTAATTAAGAAAATGCGTATGTGTCTATTTTACATTGACCTATTATATTGTTAACGGTGAAAACCAATCTCGAATCGTTACAGCCAATCAGAGCCATCTGCCATCTTCTCAGCTCCAAACAGTGCTTGATCATTATTAACTCAATAAGTATATATACACAAGTCTGTCAATATTCTTATTGTAAATAAAAAAAGGAACACGAAATTACATTAATAATAAATCCTACGAAATGTGTGATTGTCATCTTAATATATGATAGGCATCTTAATAAAACTATACAATAATTCCTACCTCGTAATGCCCTTTAAATGAAACATTTCTCAATGAAAAGTTGCATAAGAAACAAAATAGCAACATCTCATTCGCAGTCATAAAAGTCTAACTGCAAGTGAAAATTCTAAAAAAACTCAACCAAAATTCTAAAAGAACTTAATCCTCAATCCTAAAATTTTCCCTTATTTGTATTATGTAGATTAATTTTGCTGTCTAAGTACTTTCTGAATTGACAATGAAGTTGAAAATTCAGGTGATTAACGAGAAGTTCAATTAGAATTCCGACTTACAGCACCAGTGTAAATGTACGATGTGTAAACTGTTTGTTCGAAACGTTTCAGAGTTCAGTGAAATAACGTGTCAAGATAAATAGCAAAGATTCAGAGTCCTGTTTTCTCAGTGATCCAACTTCGAAGGGCAGTCACGCGCGTGTAAACACCTGGATAGCTCGGTCTTGCACATCCGAAACCCCACGACACTATTCCGATCAGTTTATCATACTGCACCAAAGGTCCTCCGCTGTCTCCCTGTGAACGAAAATCATTTGTTATTTCACGGTTAATCCATATCGAGAAACATAGGCACGTAATTCGAACACTCTTCAAGCTGTTACGAAAGTTACGAAAGTACTTTTGCCCTTCGTAAGGAAAAGATTATTAAATACTGAAATGTTTTAACAGGATCAGAATGAGCGGATGTTTCAAAAACAGGAAATACGAATATACTCATAGCGCGAGTTAAACGTCTATCTTGAGAGCGGATGGATATACGTTTCTCCAATTTTAAAATATTTAACGTTTGCCAAGCAACGGGAAACGTTAACTCTACTTGTATTAACTTCCATTCGTTGCTCAGCTCAAGCACGCACTGAAGTTTCTCCGGTCTATTCAAAGATACACATACCTTTCCACGTTTCACTGAAAACTTGAACGGTTCGGAGACTGTATCTTAGTACAGGTATTATATATGTACTACGAGTACCATAATGGCGGACATAAAAACAAAGAAGGGTAAAGGTAAAGCTTAGAAATTGTATATCTGCATGTTGAAACATTTTTAATTACACTTCGCTTCCACTATTCGTTTGAGGGACTGTAATATTCATTGCTGTATGAAACACTGTAATATTTATGGTTTCGAGCTTAATTTCCGATGGAATCAATTTTGAAAACGAAATGGATATTTCTTCAATTATTTATGGGAGGTTCGTGGCAGATAGTAAATTGTGATTGCAAGATTCAATTAGCAAGGCAAGACAAGGTTTAAGGGTAGTTAGTGGCGATATAACATGAGATTTACAACATATGGCAATATAACGCGAGAGGATATAAGGCTTAATAATTCGATGCGTAGTAACTCCACGTGACCAAATAGTTCGTGTCGGTACAACGCGTGGGGAAAATTACAAATGGCGATATAACGCGAGGGAATATAACACGCAGCAATACCAATAAATAGTAATTTAACGCGTAGAGATATAACGTGTAGTAATACCAACGCGTTGTAATTCTACGCGTGGCGATATAACACGAGGTGATATAACGTGAGGGAATATAACGCGTAACAATACCAATAAGTAGTAGTTTAACGCGTAGAGATATGACGCGTAGTAATACCAACGCGTTGTAATTCTACGCGTGGCGATATAACACGAGGCGATATAACGTGAGGGAATATAACGCGTAACAATACCAATAAGTAGTAGTTTAACGCGTAGAGATATGACGCGTAGTAATACCAACGCGTTGTAATTCTACGCGTGGTGCTATAACACGAGGCGATATAACGCGAGGGAATATAACGCGTAACAATACCAATAAGTAGTAGTTTAACGCGTAGAGATATAACGCGTAGTAATGCTAACACGTAGTAATTCTACGCATGGCGATATAACGCGTGGCAATATAACGCGTAGCGATATAACGCGTGGCAATATAACGCGTGGCGATATAGCGTGTAGCAGTATCAACACGTAGCAATTTAACGCGTAGCGATGCGACGCGCAGAAATTCTACGCGTAGCAATATAACTCGTGGGATATAACACGTGGTAATAACACACATGGTAATCTCACACGTAACACTACAAAGCGTGATAATTTCACTCGTAACGCTATAACATACCATGGCATCCGAGCAACATACTGCAATATAACGAGAGGTACTGCAATAAAAATCGTACAAAATAACCCGAGAACCATCTACCAGAACTTTCGACAGCATTTTATGAGAAAAACAATATGACTCAGGCAAAAATACAAAAAGAAGGTGCAAAGTTGAATTTAATAACGCGATTAAAAAATGATTAACGACACGGTCGACTCGTCGCAGTAACAATTAGTGAAAGTGATTTACCTGACACGCATCCTTGCCTCCGAGGTTTACGTAACCGGCGCAAATCATTCTCGGCGTGATCGGTCGGGTCACGTATAACTCTGAGCATTCTACGTTAGAAACTAACGGCACCTCGACTTTACGTAACTGATTGGCCAACGACCCGTGACTTCTCAAAACTCCCCAACCAGTAACCACCGCCTTGCTGCCGGCGATATAATGATCGGCTATCGGTGCTAGTAGAATCGGTCTCACCCGTGAACTGTACACCAGCGGCTTTTCCAACTGAAATTGTAATTGGTTTCAACGGTTCCGACTGGCCAGCTTGTGCATTGCGGAATTGATTGTGAAACGATAATTGAATTGTTCGGCTTTGTCCCACGGGGAAACCCGTGCCCCGTGGACAAATAAACTCGATGTCGATTGATGTTGAGTTTGCCTCGAATCGATTTGAATTTTCTTTGAGAACGCTCGCTGATCTGTTCTTTGCTTTCGTTACTGTTTCACAAGTATTTTGATTTATATGTGCTATGGTAGACGCTTATGGTACTTGGACAAGTCTGTAATTACGGTAGATGTTCATGGGTACTCGGACAAGTTTGTAATTAACAGTTTCATTCAAGTATACTTGTGTGTGTTACGTTGAAATTTACGTTATTGAATTCGTAGATCTCCGTTTGCTGGACCTCTATAGCTGTAGATTTGTATAAACTCAGATTCCTGAAGTCCTAGATTCTTGTAAGTTCCAATTTCTGTAGTGTTAGTTACTCTGCAGATCTCTACATCTCGAGATCCCACATTCTCACAATATAATTTTAGATTTACATGTATCTAGTGCTGTATACCCTTAGTTCCATATACCCTTAGTTCCATATACCCCTAGTACCATATACCCCTAGTTCAATATACCCCTAGTTCCATATACCCCTATATTCCATATACCCCTAGTTCCATACACTCTTAGTTCCATATACCCCTAATTCGATAGACCCCTAGTTCCATATACCCCTACTACCATATACCTCTAGTTCGATAGACCCCTAGTTCCATACACTCTTAGTTCCATATACCCCTAGTTTGATAGACCCCTAGTTCCATATATCCCTAGTACCATATACCCCTAGTTCAATATACCCCTAATTCCATATAACCCCAGTTCCATATACCCCCAATTCCATACACCTCCACTTCCCTATACCCCTATTTACCTGTACCCCTAGTTCCCTATACCTCTAGTTCCCTATACCTCTAGTTCCCTATACCCCTAGTTCAATATCCCCCTAGTTCCATATACCCCTATTTCCATATACCCCTAGTTCCATATACCTCTAGTTCCATATACCCCTAGTTCCATACACTCTTAGTTTCATATACCCCTAGTTCCATATACCCCTAGTACCATATACCCCTAGTTCAATATACCCCTAATTCCATATAACCCTAGTTCCATATACCCCCAATTCCATACACCCCCACTTCCCTATACCCCTATTTCCCTGTACTCCTAGTTCCCTATACCCCTAGTTCCCTACACCTCTATTTCCCTATACCCCTAGTTTTCAACACCCCCAGCATCCTACATACCCAGTACCCATAATGAACTCCCATGCGTTACACTCGAGCCTCCCTCAAAGAAATTTCAAAATGGCGTGAATCAATAACAAGCTCATACGCAATCATACAGTTAAGAACACTTACTCGAATCAAAGCAATGTCATAATCTGCGCTTCTTCTTGTGTAGTACTCATGACTAATGACATCTCTGGCGACGACGACGATTCCATCCTCGCGGATGTCCGAAGTGCCGGCCTTTATCGAAAACAACCGAACGATGGGACTGAAACGCAGCGAATGAAGGAGCACTCGTTAATGGACGCGTACACGTGCGTGCAATTAGCCTAATAACGCTTCATAACGAAGATAAAAGGTGAGAGATACCTTCGGACGCAATGGGCGGCTGTGATGATCCACTCCTCGCTAATAATCGCACCACCGCATACGTGACGATTGTTGAATCGAACGGATACCTGTGAATTTAATGATTATTTTGCGGGGAACTGATCCTTGGGAAATTTGTGTTATGAGAGGATTTGTAGGAGGATTATTTTTCTGTGGTGATCTGTGAGATCGAGAATTTAATTCTTATTTTATTTTTGTGGTGTGCTGAAGATATAACTATTTATGGGATTACTTTTCTGGTCATCTTGCTTGTGGTTAGTGGAAGCCTTAAGGAAAAGCTTCTTAATAAAATATCAAACAAATCTTAGAATCATCAAGTATGATATAAATATACTGCATGAAACTTAAATATTTGTTGAGATTAATGTACAGTAAAATTTATAAAATTTATATTTTGTAAGTTCAGAGTTTAACACAAAGAACAGTTTATAGAAGATAACAGTCGATTTTGAAATATGGAGTATAATAAAAATACTGTGTATAAATAAATGTCACTAATTTGTATCTCTATCGTGTAGAACAAAAATTTCGTTAAAATTGAAATATAATATTTGAACGAATGGTATGACATTTTCAACGTTGCTACTCGAACACACCGGTATCGTTTTAAGAGAAAATTGGGGATTGTATATCGATGGCTCGTTTCGGAATACGAAATATTTCTGCTCGAGAGATTTGTACCAATTAATCTTCACCAGTTGCTCCAACTGGTTTAGAATACTTACCTGATACGGGTGTTCATCGATGCTCACTGGCTGGCCTCCAACAATACGGCCCTCATCAACTGGAAAAATCAATAATTGAATTTGTATTTCCACTTGCATGGCCGTTGGAAAACTACTAATTAAAGTGTAACGTTGCTCGATGAACGTCGACGGGATTTAACGATCTTCCTTAAATCAGCAACGATCGAACGAACACAGAAGAGACCGGTTGTTGAATTTCTCTTTAATGAATCGAAAATTGAGGGAACAATTGAAACGTGACGGACGAATAATTTCGTATTAAACGATTGAAATAAAATAACACCGTTAAGCTAATGTGCCCATTAATGGATAGCGATAATAACGACCTGTTATTAAAATCTGGCTTTCATTAAAATGTAATATCCGTTATTAACACGTTGACTTCCGCGAGGATTATCCGTATTTAATACAATTCGGTAATTACAGAAAAACGAGTATTAAGCTTTTAATTACGATAACTATTGATACTACAAATTTATCACAAATTGCGAATGTACATAAATTTTCAATTTAGGTGAATAATCTTGAACATTACTGAAGTTAACTACAGTTATTAAATAATAAATAGTAAAAATTAATAAAATATTTTGCTCGTTAAGATCAATGTAAAGGTCTGAATTACCGTGCGTGGTGAAAAGGCCAGGTGTAAGTACGTACGTTGGAATAAAAAAAACTGCGACAATGTGAACGGAACGAGTTGCAACACCAAGAACAGTAAGCACGTATACATGGCGGGAAGTTGGCGAAAGGACTAGCTGTTCGCCACGAGGCTCGCCCTTCTTTTATTTCGATATTCGGGTTAATTGTCGTTCGTATCAATTTAGCCGAACACGAGAAAAATTTCCGATCCACGAAAGTCTCGAGACTGTCGACCCAGATTCCGCGGGGATTACGTAAAAAGGAGCAAGACTAAAATATAATTTCAACACCGGCAGCTCGCGATAACATCGTACCTTCGGTGCGGACCAATTAAGTTGAATTTTTTTTTAACCGTTGTCCCTGCGACTGTTGTAACGAGCACGAACTCGTGCCTGCTTGAAGAACGAGATGGAAAGAGACGGAAAAAATGAACACGGTTTCGGGATCGTTTGTACCAAATGTCGGATCGAGAACAGCATTGTACGAAACGTTAACGAACGATTGAAAGTTTTTCCAAGGGATCTTGCAAATTAGCACGTGCAAGTGTAATTAGCGACGAGTCTTCTTTTTGCGATGTACCACCATCAACGGCAAGCTAAACGGGCTGTTTGCCCCGGGCACCGTTTAGACACACCACTAAAACTTTCGTGAGTTTCACGCGAGGATGCAATTGTAAATTTACAAATTTTTATCGATTCTCAAACATGGAATTTTAGGAGTTTTCAAATATAAATTTCACAAATTTTCAATTTCGATTTGACATATCTTATTTGTGAATATTCTTCACACCACTAAATTGATAAAGAGGATGTAACTAAACTAAGTTACATTAAGTTATATTATATTAACTTATAATTTGTAGATTAATATAAAAAAGTGAAATATACATGGAGATATGAACCGCTCTTCATTGAGTTTACGTTTTTAGAATGTTTTTATTAGGGGTAGTTTTTAATACTAAACACTTTTTGACACATTTTAATAAAAATTTACATTCATCTCCCAAAAATAAAAATGTTATTTTGCACCTCAATCCTACAAATCAAAACGACATATAAAACACATTACTACATTCGTACACAAACGTTGACATCATAAAAAACATATTAATGTACCCATCATACACATGTCAAAATTCCATATGAAACTCACTAGTACATTAAAACACTTAAAGACACTGATTCGTCGAAACTATAGAATATTAAGCTATAATTATTAAAAATTTCAAGTTGTAGAAAACATTCTTCAAAGCACATATGTACACATATGTCAATGAGACGTTAATACATACGTATAAATGCTACAAAGAAAATATCGTTATATCTTATATTATTCCAGGAAATTAATTGCGCACCACTGATAAGATAAATACATTAAAAACCAAGAATTAAAAGTATCGATACGCGATCGTTCATCGATGCGATCGCCTCGACGATCGCAACAAGACTGGCAATGACCGCCAAAGTTGAAGCTTAAGTAACAGAAAATTCGACCGCGCTATTATTTATAATATTTAGAAGAAACTACAAGTTTATTTAAAAATTCCAATATTATATTCTCTGTATTTTGTACAAGTTCCATTATTCGTTTCTTAAAATATCATAGTTTATTGCTATAATTTATTTACTGATAATTTTCACATTTGAATGTTAGCAAAATTTTGTATTCATCACAGTTTCATGAAATAATTTTCTGTATTAGTTGATGAATTTTAGAATCGAATATACTGTTAAACTATTTATTTTTCATACTTTTTTAATGAAATATAATATTGCTATAGTCATGTCATTATTATTAATTGTTGTACTCATTAGATTCGCTATTTGTGACTTTATAAAATTGCAAATTGTCTATTTTTGATCACAGACATATGAACGTCTTAATATAAGAGCCATACATGTATCGTTTGTTATCGATTTATTAAATCAATTACCAATACTCTCCGCCATTATTAGACGATTAGTGTTGTTTTAAGAACATTAACATGCTCAAGTTAATGCGAGTTACAGTGGCATGTCACGTCTGTCCCGATTCTTATCAAGGCAAAAGAGCCAGGTAAACTCTTCGTTGAAATCGTTGCTGATTCTCATTACGAGACGAGAAGACGCCGATCAACGGCGTCACGTACAATGTCGACGCTCGTTTCAGCAGCCCTTTACGAGTCAGCCACCTGTGCAAAGCTGCAAAACCGTCTACGCTATGGAGCACCAACTAGAATACCCGAGCTATCGACTCAGCTGTAAAATTAATAATTCCCTGTAACAAAGAGAAGGTGAGAACGAGGAAACGAGAAGCTTAGCTTCTGATACGTGCATACAAGCTGTTTGCCTTATCGTTTACATATTTCGCGGTGAGATCGATCTTCTTTTCGTCGTATTGTCAAATAGTTTCTTTTTAACAACCCTTCTTTCTATACTATTCTTTCTGTACTAGTTTCTTTCTATACTAATATCGTTTTTCTGTAGTATATCATGTCATAGTATAGTATCATATCATAGTGATCATTTTGTTTAATATGTGAGTAGTGTTGGTTCGCCATCTTGACTTTATTGCGGTCAGACATTTTACCAGCGCACAGTTTCGTTATTAGAAACTTTCACGTATTTAATTGTATAGAAATAATACTTGAGTGGGTTATAATAATTAGCAGACATATTTTTTTAATATCAGTCAAATTGTTTTAATTGCATGAAACATCAGGAATTTCTACAGAAATTTATTACAAGTATTTGTTACAATGATAACACCGTAATTTTAACATCATAACTGTATAAAAAGTGGAAGGATTAATCTAACATTTTACATCTAGCAATCTAATGCTTTACATCTGCTTCATTGTATTTTGTATCCAACTATTTAAAGCGGATACTCGAGTGTACACTCCATAAAATGCACGATTTATGCAGCCATCGCCCCAGGACACGATGCCGATTTGAACGCCTTTGAACACGAGTGGTCCTCCGGAGTCACCCTGTGTCACATGCAGGTACAATAAAAATTAATGTTGTAAAAGAACAATATCAGTATCTCAGAAATATAAATATAATAGACATTCCACAGCTCTGTTCTCGTTTCTTATTTTACTAAATTAAATATCTACTGCTGAACATTATCAAGATTTCTAAATGATTTGAACCATATTTAGCAGGATTCGATATCACAGATATCGCAGTTCTGAGAACGCTTTGATATCAATGCTTATCCTTGCTGATTACGCAATTATGTACCCGTGTCCAAATTTCAGATCACTGATCTTCAGTTATTTACAATGTACCAATTAATCTCTAGATCCGTATTATCTGTACACTTAAGTCTCAACAATGAATTATCTAAAACGAGGAAAGAAGATAAACTGATTAATGTAGCAAATAGTACCACTTGCAAGTCACGTATTAATGTTATCAATGTAAGAAGACAAAAATTGCAAGTTTTAAAATATACAATCTGGAGTATCGACCATATTTCGAACCTTTTACCTTCTGAAAATTTACAAACAAAATTACTATTTTATTAGTCTGAGGAAACTAGAGCTGCAAAACATAAATTTCAAAGTACAGTTTTACTTACTAAGTACCGTGTGTCGCTGACGTTCTGGACGGATTTTGCATATTTATGGGACATCATACTACTAGCAGAAAGTTATCAAAGTACAAAATTTCTAAGTCTCTATTTTATTAATCTGAGGAAACCAGAAGTGGAAATCTTAAGTTTTGTAATAGCTGTGGGTCGACAACTTTGTGTATTCTATTCGTAAGAGAGCAGATAGTTGACGGAGGGTAAAATTACTGAATATCTATTTTAATTAATTAATTTGAAAATATTGCATTAATTTAAAGAAACCAGCAAATCGTAAATTTCACAGTGGAGAGCCTAAGTCTTACATGTCGCTGACTCTTCGGATCAGTGGTACCTCTAGACCCGCAGTAGAAACAGTGAAATTTGAAAAATTTCCAAATCCCTAATTCATTAACTCGAGGGACGGAAAGTAAAAAATCCTAAAGCTCAGAGCCTAACCTAAGTTCTATTCTAACCCGAGTTCTACAAATTATCCCCAAATCTATAGACAAACCCGTCATCCCATTAACCCTCAACACATCCACAAAAATCTACCTATGACTAAAAATTGCCCAATCTAAAGAAACCTCCAAAAAATTTTACCTGACACACATTCTTGACGACATTCAAATTACTAGCGCAGATCATTCTCTCCGTCACTTGCAACTTGTACTCCGCAAACTTCTTCTTGCACACGTTCCAATTGATCGTGGGCACCGTGGCAACTTGTAGAATGGCCGCAGTGGGTCCATTGGCCTGCGAGTAACAGCATATTATTCGACTACCCAGACGATTTCTGGCTGTAATCTCTGGCGAGCGTGCATCGTTCGAGACAGTACAAACGCGAGGCTTGTTTACCGTGACCGACGAACATTGTCGACCGATCAACAAACGAACCTTGATGTTTGCGCGAGTTCGCAGTAGGTAATCAGACTCGGCGTATGTCACCGTTGACCGAGGCCATCGAGCCACCATCGTCAAACGCGAAGTTTACCTATGCAACAGCTGTCAAAACGATGCACACGGTCACGATTGACAAAAACTTACCGCTTGCCGACCCCATCCTGTTACCACCGCGTTACTTCCGTCCGGCACGTTCGCCGATGCATCCGCCAGTTTAATCGGTTTCACGTCCTTCACGGGGGTTGGGAGCTGTACACACGCGTTACCGTCAACTTATTTACTCGAGTGCTGGGTTATTAAATTGTTTCTGTTGTTTCTAGGAAGATGTTAACACGTTAACACTAAAACTACCAAACCGGTCAAATGACCGCTTCACAAGTTTCTCATTATAAAGTACACATTTTGTTAAAGTACATTCCTTGAAATCAGCATTGATTTTCATCAAGATAAAGAATAAATGTGTGCACTAATTAATGTTTCGTCGTTTGTTTATTTATTTTTTAACTTCATTTTTAATTTCAAATTAAGTACACATTATATGCCGGTAGGTTTAGTGTTAACTGTGACAGTCAAGAACAGTCAATGACAATTAGTTGATGATGTAATTTTTAGGTCGCATCACTGACTGGCAGATTGAAAGAATTTTTCTATTAATAAATTTTGAATAATTAGGGGAGACGTACATAGAAGGTACTTAAATATTACTTGCTATCCAACAAAATTTTAATGGATACTATTACAATGGTATTATTATTGGTTACAATAGTGTACGTGCACCAAATGGTCTAATACATGTTAACAAGATTTATAAATTTTGTCAAGAACAGCTCAAGTTTGACTCTTAATGTGTTGATGGAATTTTTAAAATGTCAGGAGAATGTATAACATAATAAGGATAATTAGAATAATTCAAGTCAGACATATTGGAATAGGATGGTTAATATACATATTGATATTGAAATATTATATACAAGATATTATATAGATATTGAGGTATTATATTGTGGAGTATAATAATTATGAACGATAAAGTGTAGGAATCTCAAAAATGTCTCACTGCACTGTTTGATAAACTTTCGATATGTGGCTGTCAATTAAATAAGTGCTTTATAGTCTCCATTCTACTTAACTCGTTAACAGTAGCAAGGAAATTAAGTGACCATAATCTATAACATACATACCTTTATTAATGCAATGTCATAATCCGCAGAGTTATCCCTGTACAGATTATGCCACATGATCTTGACATTGCTAATCAATACACCATCTTTCTGAGTGTAGCTACTCTTCATGCGTATCCTGATGTCCTTGAAGAACTCGCTGCAAGATAATTGCAATCAACCTTGAATTTCCACTCCTTACTCAATAAATCTTAATTATTATGTCGCTTGTGTAAAATTTAATCACTCACCCGTAGACACAATGCGCCGCTGTCAACACAAACTGATCGCTGATCAAAGAACCACCACATATATGACTATTTCGTGCTTGCACGGATACCTATTGTACACAAAAATTATTTGTAATTTACAGTATTTATTTCACTATTACACTGAAATTTTTATTTCACTACTGCACTGAAACTTTTGGGAATTTCTTTAAATTGAAATTTTGCTAAGTTGAAACGATTCTCAGAACTTTTAGCATGACCATACCTTTGCCTACATTTCTCACAACTTTCAGCGTGACCATATCTCGACCTACATTTTTCACAACTTTCAGCGTAACTATATCATTCCCTACATTTCTCACAACTTTCACCACGACCATAATTTTCAACCTTCTTCACCATAAAATAATTATGAATAAAGACTTACTTGATAAGGATATTTATCAATGGAGGTGTTCTGTCCTCCAATTATCCTCGGCTGCAAACTGTACACGCACGAGCTCGCAGAGAACAAGAGCAACAGCAAAAATCCCCGCATGTTTCAAGGTGTAGTATCTGAGACTCACTATCTGCGTCCTTTTAAATCCGGAACGGCTATCCTGACCATCGAGAACGTTGATAAGATCGCAGATTTCATATCAATGGTGAAATACATTGATTGCGGTTCTTCAATTGATTCAGTCCAACTTCCGACCAGACTATTTGTGTCTGTTGTAATTTGTTTATTAGTTAGCTTTTGCTGAATGAAAATTTTGTTAGAAAGCAAAATCTTGTTGTTCTGATAAATTTTTTTGATAACTTTGTTGTTGAAATTTGTTTGGACTCATGGTTATTGCAAAGGATATCGATTTGGAAATTGAGAATTTTGGATGACAATTTTCTAGATAATTTTCTAGTTTTCAGTGGGTATCATACGGAGAGGGTTAATAATTACTTGAAATTGAAAATTTAAGTTTGTATGAGTTAATGATAGAAGAAAGTCAAGACTCGTCTATGTAAACGCATTCTGGAGATGGGAGATAATACAGTATATCTTCGTCGTTTATTTGATTCTCGGAATGATAACATCACTTGAATTAAATTGAAAATACGTGTTCTTTACGAAAATAATGATGTTGGGATATTGGGAAACATAAGATAGCCTGGAGGAAGAGGGAGGCCTCATATTGAGTCCCTATCCCACGGGATAGTGTCCTCTGCTATATCTTGGGAACAATTAGATTTCGGCAACTTGCAAGGTTTCTAATTTTCGATGACTCAATTTCGCAAATTTGTTCCACATTTCTAAATTATTGAGATTCTAAATTTTTTAATTTTTGAGTTGTTAAGTTCCTATATTTAAAAATTTCTAAATTGTCAAGTTTCTGTATTTCTAACTTTCTGTATTGTCAAGTTTCTACATCTTTTTATTTCTAAGTTGTCAAGTTTTTACATTTTGTAATTTTTAAGTTGTCAATCTTTTAAGTTTTTAAATTTTTGTATCGTCAATACAAAATTTTTTTAAATTCCTAAATTGTCAAGTTTTTATATTTTTGAATTTTTAAATTGTCAAGCTCCTAAGTTTTTTTAATTTCTATATTGTCAAGCTTTAAAATATTTTAATTTCTAAATCTTCAAAATCGAATCCAAATTTTCCATCTCCCAAATTCCAAGATTACATCTCTCCATTATCAGCAAAATAATTTCAGTATATATCAACAAAAAATTACGTCTGCCCAAATCTGATTACACAAAATCATACACGAAATTATATCAATCAATCGTAGATTACCTCAGAGGATTAAGGTCTCGCATCTCGTCCTGAAATATCGAAATGACTGTCGATCTGACAGGGCTTCGCAATCATTATCGTTTTTCTGTTCTCCTTTTTTTCTGAAGGAATAGCAACTCACGTGAAACGATGTTACTTCAGGAACTCTGGATAGACGTTTCATCCCTCTCGTGCCCCAACTTCCTGCCAGCTTAATTCGACGTAATCTCTTCGAAGTTTCCAACTCCTAATGCTTAGTTTCTACCGCGACGCACTACACCGAGAAGCTTAACACGTATACAGAACGCGCGAACATGCTCGCTGTTCCTTGAATGCTCAACCGTTTCTAAAATTTAACCCCATTATAATTTGTACAATTCGCGGAAATTTGTTCCACGGTTTTCTGTACTTTGTTATGAAGAAATGTATCGATCGTGTGATGTGGATGATAGGAGTTTGTGTGGATAAGTGAAATCACATAAGGGTGGGTTTTTTAAGAAATAATTTATTTGATAGCCTTTTTGTTGTATAAAAATTTTGGTTTGTAGTTGGTGGTTTTCTCATATTTCCCATTTTCCAAATGTCCCACTTCTCGAATTCCCCATTTCCAAAATTTCCCATTTCCCAAATTTCCCATTTCCCAAATTTCCCAAATTTCCCATCTCAAAAATTTCCAATCTCCCAAATTTCCCATTTCCCAAATTTCCCACTTCTCAAATTCCCCATTTTCTAAATTTCCCATCTCCCAAATTTCACGTCTCTCAAATTCCCATCTCTCAAATTTCCCATCTCCCAAATTTCCAATCTCTCAAATTTCCCATCTCCCAAATTTCCCATCTCCCAAATTTCCAATCTCCCAAATTTCCCATCTCCCAAATTCCCCACTTCCCAAATTTCCCATCTCCCAAATTTCCCATTTCCCTAATTTCCCATCTCCCAAATTTCCCATTTCCCTAATTTCCCATCTCCCAAATTTCCCATCTAGCAAATTTCACATCTCCCAAATTTCCCATATCCTAAATTTCCTATCTCCCAAATTTCCCAATTTCCCAATTTTCCCAACAAATATTTCTACGGTCGCCTTTCGATGATCATAAAAATATCTCGATAATTTTCGTAACGCGTCGGTATGCTTTGTTCGGTTGTTTCCAACGTGTCGGTATTCGTCAGAGCTTTGCCAACAAGCTGCGCGAAAATATTTCACGGAACGAACCGTAACATTGGAATTCCTGTAAAATGTTCATTCGCAACACGGCACGGACTCGAATCCGCCATAAATTTAGATAAACGTCGCTTCCCACACATCCGCTGTAATTTCAATAATCGCATCGCGCCGATACGTTCTCCGACGAGTAGCTCTTCGCTTTTTTATCAGCGATTGCGTGGCTGTCTCATGGGACGATTAAGCGTTTCAGCGATAAACAGAATTGCATTATTTATCTTTCCCAATGCTGTCGCACCGATGTGCATTTCTTGATGCTTGCGAAATGATCAACGATATCACGTAACGGTTGGTGTACTTACTGGCGTAACGGGATTTTTGTCTGCGTTGGGTCTGGACATTTTTGGGAGTGGATTTTTGCGATATTTGAGGATTTTGGGGTATTTGGACATTTTTGGATTTTGAGAAATTTTGGGGATTTAAGTATTGCAGAATTTCGAGGTAGTTGAGAACTGGAAAATTTGGAATTTGGGATTTGGGAAATTTGGAATTGGGGAAGTTTGGGAAATTTGGAATTGGGGAAGTTTGGGATTAGGGAAATTTGGGATTGAGGATATTTGGGATTAGGGAAATTTGAGATTTGGGATTTGGGAAATTTGGGATTGAGGATATTTGGGATTAGGGAAATTTGAGATTTGGGATTTGGGAAATTTGGGATTTGGGAAATTTGGGATTTGGGAAATTTGAGATTTGGGAAATTTGGGATTTGGGAAATTTGGGATTTGAGAAATTTGGGATTTGGGAAATTTGGAATTTAGGAAATTTGGGATTTGTGAAATTTGGAATTTAGGAAATTTGGGATTTGAGAAATTTGGGATTAGGGGTTTGCGAAATTTGGGATTTGGGAAATTTGGGATTTGGGAAATTTGGGATTTGGAAAATTTGGGATTTGGAAAATTTGGGATTTGGGAAATTTGGGATTTGGAAAATTTGGAATTTAGGAAATTTGGGATTTGAGAAATTTGGAATTTAGGAAATTTGGGATTTGAGAAATTTGGAATTTAGGAAATTTGAAATTTGAGAAATTTGGGATTAGGGATTTGGGAAATTTGGTATGTGGAAAATTTAGAATTTGAGAAACTTAGGATTAGAGAAATTTGGAATTTGGAAAAATTGGAAATTGGGAGATTTGGAAATTAGGAAAATTGAAATTTGGGAAATTTAGAATTCGAAAAATTATGAAATAGGAAAATACCTATCCACATTCGTGTTTTGTGAGTCAACGATAATTACTAGGTTATTAGCATCTTGTCATTCCGGATACGTGCCGCCGATATTTTCTCAGATAAGCACTTTTCATAATCGACCCACGATAACGACTGATTAGACACGCTTTCGACGAGGATCAAATCTTCTTTGAATGTTGGATATTTTGTCTATGCATTCATCATCGACAAAGTAGTCTGATATCACTTACTGTAGGTATTAACAATGTCTGAAATAATAATAGATAACTCTTTAATTATCTTAGGTCATGTTTAGCAAATGACATGTCTTTTAATTGCATTTCAAAAAATCGATATTTTTGAGAAATATGTCAAAACTTGAAATATTTTTTCTTTTATAGTTTATTGTAACCATGGCGTGTTACAACTACAGAAAATATAGAAGAGTAGATTTTAATGATAGCTATTATAAAATCAATTTTGTTTGGTACTGTCCAAAGTTATGAAGCTTTAAAAATATACTGGTACATTTTGTGACAAAGTTTGAGATATTTCTGACTTTTACGCGGGATTTTACAGTGAGCACCGATACGTCGTAACGCAGGGGAATAATTCTGAACGTGTTTTTCTCGAAATGTATTTTTTTGCCACTGGCAAAAGAAAAATAAACAAAAAAGCTGACCGATCGATCGATCTGAAATTTCTATGTGTTATTTCATGTACCATTGGTTTCTACAGATAACAAATTTATGCTTACACATTGAAAATGTTATATTGTTGTCCTACAGAAACTTTCAAAAAAAAAGAAAATACCAAATATTTATACAACCTACGTTATTAAATTTTTATTTATTTAAGTAATTACCTGCTATATTTATTTGAACTTTCAATTCATACGATTTATTTCAATCGCAGTTCATAAATTGCCAATACCTCCGTCAAATGAATATTTAAATCACTAATTTTTAATAATAATTTCCAAATATTTAATACGTTCGAAATAATTACGTTTTCGAATATCCTACACGAAATGCAAAAAATTAGTTGTATAATAACGCATTTGTAAATAACAATTATCCATGGAATAATATCATTTATTAAAACAACGATGATATTCCGACAGAATATTAATTCGTAATAAATTCATGAATCAAACATTAATTGAAAATGTTAATCTCGATTTGTATTATGTACATACGATTTCCATTCGAGTTTCGTGTATTCGTTATCATTAATTTTAACTGATTTATTTTACATCTGAATGAAGTGAAAACTGAATGAAGTATACATCAATTGATTTATTTCAACAAATCCTCTACTGCTGCTTACAATGAGCATTAATTACTGCTTACCTCGTTAATACATTCATTGAATTGTTTCGGAGACCCGTATTTTTTTAATAGGAGACCGTCTACGGGAGTGAAGAAGCTATTAGGGGTGACAAAATTTATTTGAAGGAAAATTTTTTAGGAGGTTTTAGGGGATTGGTTGAAATGAATTTTGGGTTAGGTTCTAGGTAGAAGATGGAGTGGTAATTTTGTAATTGTGAATTTTTAGGTTTTTAGAGTATCAAGTTGAGGAAGTGGAAAATGCGGAAATTGGGAAATTAGGGAGATGGGAAATTTGAGAGATGGGAAATTTGGGTGATGGGAAATTTGAGAGATGGGAAATTTGAGAGATGGGAAATTTAGAAAATGGGAAATTTGAGAGATAGGAAATATGGGAGAGAGAAATTTGAGAGATGGGAAATTTGACAGATGGGAAATTCGAGAGATGGAAAATTTGAGAGATGGGAAATTTGGGCGATGGGAAATTTGAGAAATGGGACATTTGAGAGATGGGAAATTTGGGAGATGGGAAATTCGAGAGATGGGAAATTTGGGAGATGGAAAATTTGAGAGATGGGAAATTTGAGAGATTGGAAATTGGGGAGACGGAAAATTTGAGATATGGAAAATGTGAGAGATGGAAAATTTGAGAGATGGGAAATGTGGGCAATGGGAAATTTGGGAGAGGGGAAATTTAAGAGATGGAAAATTGGGGAGATTGGAAATTTGAGAAATTGGGAAATTGGGAAATTGGGAAACTGAAAAATTGGGAAACTGAAAAATTGGAAAATTGAGAAATTGATAAATTGAGAAATCAAGAAATTAAAACCTTGAAAATACAACAAATAGAAATATAAATACAACAATCCAGAATCCCAAGACCATAAAAGAAATAAACAAATTTATAAACACAGAAATCTGTACATTATCCCAACCCTCCAATTTACATCCACTTCTCCAAAGTAACGGAAAGCACAGATTATGATAGACACAGCAAAGCCACATACGTCGGCATTGAACAAAGTAAATTTGTCCGTTACACCGTTGATTTACCGATCATCATGAAATCGCTCGTAGCTAATTCATATTTTAATGCGTACTAGAGAGAAGCACCGAGACATTTCCAATTGGTCCATAATGTATGTTAATTTAATAATAAATATCGCGTTATTTGGCCACGTTGATGAGCTGAATGCGCTTCTCCTGTCGTTAACATACGACACAACATTTATCACGCGACACGTAATTAAAATTATTTTTTGGCACAACATCCTGCTACCGACTAATTAATTCGATGAATTTCGACAAAAAACTGCCCTTCAACCGAGAACAATGGATCCGCTGATGCGTTACGCATTTGCGACGACGTAGAGTTCATTAATTCGATATTTGCACGTGTCAATGGCCACGCAATGAACGATTAACGTTGCTCATCGAACAAGTTCGAAATCGATATTGAAAACCGTTCTCCGTCGAAATTCTAGTCACCAAAGATAAAAGCGCCGCTTGAACGTGTCTCGGAATAAACGCGGATCCCATCGAAGCATCAAATTTATGACCTATTGCAACACCAACGGGGAGACTACTGTTTTTTCTGCCGCTATCTAAATAACTTGAGCCGTTTCTTTGACCGTACGCGGAAACATTTTGCTCGTAATACCTCGGCCCTTAATGTCATAGCATTACCAGCATTAACACATTCCCGATAAACGGAAGTCAGAGGCAATAAATCGTTGTTTATGCTAAAAGTCGATCGCTTTATAAAGGACTCGCTGCACCTGCTGACATCAAACGGCCATCATGTTCTCGACTGTGTTGCTCATCTTCGCCTCTGCGGTCCTCGCGACCTCCGGACATGTTCCAGGTAAGGTTCATTTCCTGGTAAATTACCTACCAAGTATTAATTCAGGTAAATACTATAAAGAGATTGTTGGTCTACCAACTGTAGTCGAGGTATCAAGGCTACCATTCAATGAGTAACTCAATAAATACAATCTATTGTTCACTGGAGTCAACAAGTTTCATACACTATTTACTCAACAGTTAATTTGGGAGATGGGAAATTGGGAAATGGGAAATTTGGGATATGGGAAATTTGAGAGATGGGAAATTTGGGAGATGGGAAATTTTGGGAAATGGGAAATTGGGGTGATGGGAAATTTGGGAGATGGGAAATTTGAGAGATTGGACATTTGGGAGATGGGAAATTTGGGAGATGGAAAATTTGGGAGGTGGGAAATTTGAGAGATGGGAAATTTGAGAGATGGGAAATTTGAAAGATGAGAAATTTGAGAGATGGGAAATTTGAGAGATGGGAAATTTGGAAGGTGGGAAATTTGGGAGGTGGGAAATTTGACAGATGTGAAATTTGGAAGATAGGGAATTTGAGAGATGGGAAATTTAGGAGATTGGAAATTGGTGAGATGGAAAATTTAGGAGTTGGGAAATTTGGAAGATGGGAAATTTGAGAGATGGGAAATTTGGGCGATGGGAAATTTGGGAGATGGGAAATTTGAAATATTGGAAATTGGTGAGATGGAAAATTTGGTAGATGGGAAATTTGGGAGACTGGAAATTTGGGAAGCGGGGAATTTACTAGAATAAAATAATGTAAACTTCATCTATTGCTCCCAAGATTTCTTAAAACCTGATAACTTGATACAAACAGCCCTTAAATGTACACTCACATTTGTGCTAACCATCCAAATTATGAACAAATAACCCTTCGTCCACAAAAATAACCTTAACTAACCTCAAAAATAACCTTAACAATTAACCTTAATTAAACGAACAATTAAATGAACCATACACACGAATCGAACGTTTGATCAGGCAATTATCAGAAGAGGCTCATGTCAATGCAAAACCGGGATTCGCCAGGATCCAGGATCATCGGAGGAGCCGAAGCTTACATACAGCACTATCCATTTGCGGTTAGTACAATTCACGATACATCTTCACACTCGATTTGGCATTTAGAGAATCATTGCCTCCGGTTGCAGGTCTCGTTGCAGAACAATGGCACGTTTTTCGGACACGAAGTCGAGCACTTCTGCGGCGGTGGTATTATCGGTGAAAAGTGGATAATAACGTCGGCTCAGTGCGCTCTCAGGCAAGATTAATACCTCACATTTCTAATGATCGGTGTATAATGCGTGCTCTACTTTCTTTTTGTGCCGCGGTTTTACAGGATGTATGTGACGGGGTTCCATGTGAGGGCGGGATCGTCCAGGTATTATGAGAATGGGGAGATTTACAGGGTCAAAGGTGTCACGATACATCCGGCGTTCAATCAATATAATTACGACTTTGATGTTGGTCTTATCCAGGTAATTTTTTTGGAATGCAAGAATTTTTAAATTTCCAAGTTTTTACATTTTTAAATTTTTTAGTTGTCAAGTTTTTATATTTTTAAATGACTAAGTTGTCGAGTTTCTAAATTTTTAAATTTCTATGTTGTCAACTTCTACATTTTTAAATTTCTAAGTTCTCAAGGTTCTATATTTTCAAATTTCACATATTGATTATTCCTTTGATTATTAATCTTCAGTCAAGAATTGTTAGAAAAGTTTCCAAGAGACTTGACCATGTACAGTCTGTTATTTTTGCAAAGATGTTGGGATAGAAGTACAATATTATCAAACATACATTTCTAATAAAAGATTTCATTATTTTTAAATGCTGGGTCTAAGAAAGAATATTTATCGCATGTATTCAGCTGTTGGATAGCATAAAGTTCGACAACACAAAGCAATCAATTATGCTGCCTGAAACTCATTCGATGATCAAAGATGGCGCCCAGGTACAAGTTCTCGGTTGGGGTGCATCGAGGGTAAGAACAATCTGAAAATTGTTTGACTTGTTCAGCTTCGAAGTGTTCGAACCAGTTCGTTCAGTTGTTAGGTCCAGTGTCCGATGAATTATTATGCAGCACCATGCAGAAAATCAACAACGAGAACTGCCAGGAAGCTAGCGGAGGTGACATATTAACGAACAGGATGTTCTGCGCCATGTCCGATGACGTTGGACCCTGTGTAGGTGATTCTGGTTCGCCTCTCGTTTTCGAAAACAAATTATTCGGTAAGTTTTATTATTTAAACCAAATTATTCGATAAGTTTAACTCGAGTTTGAAAGTTATTCAATTTTAATAATTATTAAACTTCGTAATATTATATTATTTTATTGAAATGTGAATTTGTCCTAGACTGAACCAAACATGAAGTTTAATTAACGTTACCGAATAAACAATAGTGTTAGGTCACTAAATAGAACTGATTGATTATTAATTGAATATATTAAATATAATAACAACAATACCAACGAAATGTTTATGTCTTGCATTTAGAAATTATATTTTAAGGAAAGTAACATTAAAGAAAGTATATTTTAATAAAATTGATTCAATTCGCAGGAATAACATCGTGGAGCCGATCCTGCAGTTCGAAATATCCGACTGCTTTTACAGCCACATCCGAAGTAAAAGATTGGATCACAGAAGTAACAGGAATAGCATGATTCTATACGTACTTACACGCGGACGTAACGTGATTCAAGATACAACATGGTGACGTTGCAATATTTTCCGCGTTATAATGCAGCATCCTGTTGCATCTTTGCAAAGGTCTCAAAGCATTCTTGTTTCAGTAACAATGTATACGTACCTTCATATAGCTTCTGGGTTATGGAAATAACTAAATAATATCGAAAAATGTATCTTAGTATTAATGGAAAATATATAATTCCTCCACATGCATATTCATGAATGTATAAAAAACTGTAAAATTATACATATGTACTATAAATATATGTAAAAAATATATAACTAATAATTGTTACCACGTTGCAAAATTATTGTCAAGAGAGTCTCCCATAAATTCTCCCAAAAATTTTCCTTAATCGAAACCCACGGAAGTTTCCCGTTTTATCGTCGCTTAAAATATGGATCAAAAGTGACCCACACTTGACCCGATATCGACTTGAACAAAAGTTACATATACCATACGTTGAGACGAATATAACAGCAGTTGTACACGAGCGTAAAATGTACGAGATAAAATATCGGTGCAGTTGTAGCTTCTGTTGAAGGAAAACCGATAGAAACTCGTATAAGCTATAGAAGGGGTGCTTTCCAACATACCGTTGGAAAGACACAGACAGAAATGTTTAATTTCGACGCTCCTCGAGACGTCGCAGGCTGAGCTGATAGCTTTCGACTGGCCATTGCAATAATCCCATTAAACCGCAGACACGATCCAATAACTTTTCTGTCACCGGTTGCTAACACCATCGTCCATTCGGATATTATTTTTATTTCCTTGTGGCTACTGCTACATTTGCTCGGGGTGCGACAACACGCGAAACGATGAATTAAAACGGAATTATCATTTCTCTCTGACAACTTAATTACTTGTATGTACTAAACAGTCGATTGTAACGGGTTACATTTAATGAAATTTGGGATTCAGGGTTTTGGGTTTATGGTAGAAAAATTTTCAGATTTTAGATTTTTAGATTTTTAGATTTTTAGATTTTTAGATTTTTAGATTATGGAATATTCGAGTTGAAAATTTTCGTTGTCACAAATTCTCAACTTTATAAATTTCCTACACTACAAGTTCTCAAATGTACAAATATTCTATATTGCAAATTTCCAAACTTACAAGTCTTCAATGCTACAAGTTCTCAAACATGCAACTTTGCAATATTACAAGTTCTCAAATGTTCAAAACATCCATATCACAAATTCTCAAAACTGACCAAACGTTCAAGTACTCCACAAGAGAGTAATGCACTTCGAGTAATTAAAAGGAGTTATAACACGAAGCGTATCTCCGTCAGATCGTCGTGTGGATTAAACCGAAAATCACGGCAACGAGTCAATAAACTCGGTGACAGCATGGTAACCATTTCCAAGCTCGTTGGACTATTTCCTCGCGAAGTGCAGCGGACAAAGCAGCCATGGGGTCGAATGTGCCTCGGAGGCGCACAAAGATGCCAAAGATGAGAAACTCCGGTTGATATTGAATTAACTTTAATGCACCGGTAATGTCGTTGCGACTACTGCGTCAAAGTTATTACGTGCTAATGACGAAACGCGTATTACGTGCACGGTTATATGGCGGAAGGTATGCATGGAGAAGTCGTAGGCGGTTAGACATTCAAGCTCGTTTCGGTAAGAATCGCGGCGCAAGTACCCTCGCCAAAAGGCACATTATGCTGGAAAATGTTCTACCCGTTTGTCCGAAAGTTGACAATTGTCGGCGTGTATAATGACACGTGAACGGTGCCTGTTTAGACTGCTGGCAGACTTTCCGTTTATGGAACGCGGTTACGAGTCGTTAACCTTCTTCCCCTGGGGATAACTGTACTTACCTATCGCTTTGTGAACGTTTCCGGTGTGTGAAGGGGTTAGAGAGATATCAACACTTTTCCGTTTCTGGAAATTTAGTTTGGACGGAGACACTTTGGATCTAATTTTTAGGGGAAGTCGATGTGTACTTTTTCTTATTATTAAGCATAAATTTATAGATTTAGCAACTTTTAACAAATCTAATTTTTGTACTTTCAAAGTTTGGGATACTCGAATTCGAAAAATTCTGGATTTCTTATCCTTGCGCTATTTTGACGAGTCTGATTGGTGACGCACCCGTGATATACCTGACACACTCGTGACGCACCCGTGACGCACCTGTAATGTACCTGTGACGCACTCATGACGCACTTGTGACGCACTTCAACAGTGATGGATTTTACTAAAATTTTTGATACGTTAGAATTTGCAATTCACCTATAATTTGCATAGTCAACTGTAATGTTAAATTGACATAACATTTCAACTTTCTTTGTCTGTTTTAATACTGTAGCTATGATTAGTTCTGACTCACCTAACAAATGGAGGTTGTATCTATTCTAAAATGTTATCACACATCGTTTACTTCCTGTATTACTGCAATCACTCTCCCGTAAGTTCTGTCTAGTAATAAAGGTATTAAGCATTATCTAAGTAGTTTAGATAAGACAGATGCAAAAGTGGACTAACAAAATTGCAGATACGATATCAGTTGGAATCAATGAATTCCCTGGAAGTCGATAAGAGTACATTGTAAACATTTCAAGATATTGCTCAGGTATTTACGGCTGTTATTAAAAAGTTGGTCATGAGATAAATATCATTTCATATCATTAAATACTATTTTTTAAATTTTATGTATTTTAATATTAGTAGATATTGATGTCAATTTGTATGTACTATCACCTGTTCCGTCATTTTGTGATGAAATTTATTTTGTTTATAGTATTGATGGTGTATGCATACTGTGTATGTTACTTAGAATATTTATGTAGGAAAATATATTTAATAAAAAGACTTAAAGACTACCATATCAATAATTACTATATCAAGACAATATTTCTACTTCACTTTCAAAAAAACAAATGTTTGAAAACTGCAATATCCAAACTATGCAACCGAACAAATATTTTGAATTACATATCTGCAAACATTTTTTGTTCCCCGTTCAAACAGTTTTTATACCCACAATATTTGTTTCCGGTGCACGTTGCATCCTGCGATATCACACGACCAATAACACGTGAACTAGAGAAAAGTAAGTCGAGAGAGGATACAAATTCGCGACACAAAGGAGAGAACTAGACTTAATCGCGAGTTTACGATAGAGAAAAAGAAGTTTCACGGAACCAAAAATTTCTTCCTCGGTTAACCTCGAGGTAGGTTGATAATCACCGGCAGGAAGCAGGTTGCAGCTCCCGGTGAAAACATATCAGAATACGGTGTCGCAAGAAGCCACCGACATTGCGACGCTTATTGCGACAATTTGGCAGGGTCCTCGGCAATATTAGCGTTGCTACCAGCCTCATCCCGTTCAAACACATCCAACCGGCTCTTTTCAGTACGTTAGAAACTTAATAATATAAAACGAACGAAGAAGGTTCTTGCGCGGAAACACCAAGTTGCGAAGGGACGATCTTGTTGCGAACAAATAAAAGAACGTGCACCGGGAGATACACGCTTCAGATTGTATCAGTGTTTTCTCGAACTTGTCCGAGGTTCCGTGAACTCTTTAACGATTGTTTGCTCGTGCAGAGTGTGCGAAATAGATTCTCCAAGTACGCCTGTTTTATCGTTTCCGGGGCGATCGACTGACCGTGTGCTGCCTTTACCAACCGGAAATGAGAGATTGCACCTCGGTCTCTGAATATGTATACTCGGGTGTACATCGGTGCTTTGCAGCTAATGATGCAATCAACTCTTTTAAATTATTTTCAGATGCATTTGAATAAACGGGACTGTTATATCTTTTATTCTGTGCAATATTTTTATCAAGTCTTATTTGTAGCTGTATTTGAATTTGTTAAATCTTTTATTCTATGCAATATTTTTATCAAGTAATATTTGTAGCAGTATTTGAATGTGCTAAATCTTTGAATATGTGCATATGCATTTATCAAACGTTACTTCAAGCAATATTTAAATCTGTTAAATGCTTAATACTGTGCAATGTATAATATTCATCTAAAAATACTTGTAGCAGTATTTAAATTTATTAAATCTTTCAGTGTATGCAATATATTTATCTGACTTTATTTTAAGCAATATCTGAACCAATTAAATCTACTGTACAATAAATTCACCAAACATAACCTCTAACTGTATTTGAATCTGTTAAATCTTTAATACTGTGCAATGTATAATATTCATCTAACTTATAGTAGTATTTAAATTTGTTAAATCTTTAAGTAGGTACAAAATATGTATCTAATTTTACTTCAAGCACTTTCCTTAATCAATTAAATCTTTACATCTACGCAATGCTTTTAACAAACATAACCTCCAACTGTGTACTTAAATCTGTTACATCTTTAATTTTGTATATTACGTTCATCAAACATTAATTGTAACAGTACTTGTATCTGTTAAATCTTTAATTCTGTGTACAATATTCATTAAACGTTACTTGTAGCAATACTTGAAGTTGTTTAATCTCCGACCTTGTTAAATACATTTTATTAAAAATTACTTCCAATAAAATTGAATTTGTTGAATCTAAACTATAAATTGTCAGTAATTCCTTGTTACCTTCCATCTAATTGTTTTCGTCTTCTATTAAGAAAGTGGTATCGAAATATTAATTGCAAAGAGTCTAGGGAACGTAATCGAGGGTAGTAATGGCGAAAAGCGAGCAAGGAAGCGCAAATCGCGTTAAAGTCCTTAAAAAGTAGCGGTCGGACGTAATCTTAAATAATGCGGCCCATTCGTCAGATGTTAAATTTTAGAGTGGCGCGGGAACAAATGACCGGCTGGATGGAGTTGCAAATCAGGAATTTGTCACGGAGAACCGCTCTTAAACGAGTGTACCCGCTTTCAGAACTCGCGGGCATTTCGTCTGATAACGCTTTTAAATTTTCGTTAGCGGCCTGCTGCCTCTTCTAAACGACGTAAAGTAAGAAAAACGGTCACACGAAGCTGGAACACAGTAGACATCCTTTGGTCTATTCAACGACTCCGTACATTTATATTGCCCCTCGAGTTTTTCTAAAGTCTTGAATACAACGGTACACATTGCGCAACTTACGAGATAAACTGTACGGTAATTGACACTATCCGAAACTTGATTTATTTTTTATATTTCACTTTGATTACTCTGTCAGTGACATTTAAATTTTCATATCTATTTTGTTCAAAATTTGTTGACTGGGTATAACAGCATATTTGATTTCGTGAAAAATATTACATAAAGTTTTTAACTTTTCCCGTGTATCGCGATGAAAAACGTAAAAAAAGGTAGTAAAATAAAACGTAACAATTATTTTAATAAAAGATTTTTAATCGTGTATACTCAATAAAAAATAAATCGATAGTAAAATATATGGTAGTAAAAGAACTGGTTAATACGAATAATTGATATAGAATTATTTCGTATTAATTGAATAAACAAGGAATGGAATCTTTAACGAGCGTCGATGCGAACTGAAAAGAGCCAATTAAACGTGGGAATTCATAACGATCTATGGGCTGTTGTATGAAAATATTCATGATACGTTCACATAGTCAATTTCGTCAAACTCTAAACTTTAAATTGGTACAAAATTTTACATTGATTGCTAATTCATTTCAAGCTGAATAATTCGCGATATTGTTCTGCTAAATTGTATTAAATCATTCAAACCGAGTTATTTGATACGTAACAACTTTATAACAAAAGTATTAAAATAATAAAAATTTCGATGACCGAATTTTTACAAAATCGAAAGGGCCGCTATTGCGTGTAGCACAGAATATTTCCATGTTTCCTTGCAAAACAAGAAACATCTCTCAAAGAAACGTCAAGATTAATGCGCCGGGTCCAGTCGATGCAATATGTATTTTGATACATAAACCATAAGCACGGTATTAAAACTGCGAAACGAACAGATACGTTGACGAATCTTCCTGTATCGACGTATGGACATTTCAAATCCATAGAGAAAAGGTTGAATTCTAATGTGGAACGGAAAGCAGCCAGCGACTGCTGTTTTCAATCCGGCGACCTTGCGCATAATGTTTCAGATATCGGCTCTTAATATCCGTATCGTTCGCAGCTTTATACGAAAAACGCGATGTCGAATTTTGCGACAAAAAAACTTTTAGAGGAAGTAAAATTATTACGTAGAAGAAGGGTATTCAATTTTGATGACTTTTTGAATAACTTTCGTTACTTTTGCATGTTTATTGTTGCATCATGAAATATGTTACTGATACGGTTCTGGACTATAAAAAAATTCATACAACATGTGTATACATATGTAGTTTCTCTAAGACCAAACTAATATAATACCAAAAACACAAGTATAATATACAGATAGAATAAACAAACAGAAATAAATATAAAGGTAGAAGAAAAATACAAAAGTATAGCACCAAAGATAAAAGTAAAATACAGAAATACAATAAACAGCTCAATAACATAAATTCGAAACAGTTACACAAAGATGCAATCGTTAATAGGTTAAACGTCATCCGAATAGAATCACTAGAGAATTTACGATTTCGCGATTGATGTGTACGATCGTAGAGATTCTAGCAAAGCTCCCTGACGGTATGATGTGCAAATAATCCCGACAGAGCCTAGCGTTTCGTCTGCTGCTGTCTGCTTCCTCCTATTCCGCTTCGACGATCCTCGCAAAACCAAGCCGTTTTGTGGCTCCTGTCGCGCGTGACAAGCCCGCAAACGGGTTTCCATTTCGTCCTGTCACGATGTTCCTTTTACTCGATTCTGTCGAAAATTTGACACAGGACCTCGGCCATGAGAATATAAAGTATGGGCCAACTTGAATACTCCTGTAGTATAAGAATTCCATAGTAGGGCTGCAAAATATATCTCCATCTTGGATATAAATAACTGTGGTAAATAAATAATTTGCAATGTTTGTATTTCGAAACGCATTGCACATTGAATAGGGAAACGCGACCTTTTAATGTAAATGTTTGAATGTTCAGATATGATATAGCAGTAATAACGATAGAAATAATACAATAATAGTAAGACGAACTAGTTTAACAATAAAAGTAGGATAGGATACAGCAGAATAACAAAACATGCAGTATACAGAAGCATTATAATAAAAATAATACAATAGTCAATTTAAGATAGAGTTCAACCGACATGATCATTTTACACCTAACCTTAAAGACTAAGGACACAAAAGGCAAGCAATAAGTCGTATCCGAAAATCATAGCTAACATAACTATAACCTAAACCAAACCTAACCTTAATCTCAACCTCAACATAACCTTAACCAAAACCTAACCTCAACCTTAAGCTGAACCTAACCTTAACCTTAATCTGAACCTAACCTTAACCTGAACTTAACCTTAACCTTAACCTGAATCTAACCTTAACCTGAACCTAACCTTAACCTTAACCTGAACCTAACCTTCATCTTAATCTGAACTTAACCTTAACCTTAACCTGAACTAACCTTAAGCTGAACCTAACCTTAACCTGAATCTAACCTTAACCTGAACCTAACCTTAAGCTGAACCTAACATTAACCTTAAGCTTAACTTGAAACTAACCTTAACCTAAACCTAACCTTAACCCAAACCTAATCTTAAACTTAACCTAGCCTTAACCGAAACCTAACCTCAAACTTGCATTCCCTTCAAACTACATAGCGCATTGAAGTACAAGCGTGAATAACTTAAATAATTGCATTACCCAGCAATATTTGATCGCGATCATAAATAGCTTGGTACCTGTCCCAGGCTCCAAGGCGAACGATTTGTCACAAGAGTCCCGTTTCCGGACTACAAGTCTCCCGACATGACGCGGTAACACGTGGACGTCGCAAAAAAACGCGACTTAACGGAAAAGTGAGAAACGAGCTACCGAAACGCCATTAGTTATTGTAACGAGTAAAAAAAGGAATGGAAACGAAGGAGGCTCTCATGAATGTATCGTTTTCGTGATCCGGCAAGAAAACGCGCGTACAAAGTTTTCCGCGTGTCCGCGATACAGAAATTACAGGACCAGGCAATAAATCAAAAGGAGGTCGAGCGAAGGAAAGGGAACAGACGGGAAAATATGTATAAGTCGAGGGAAAAGAAGCGAGAAACGTGTCGCCTGTAGGTGAAAGGAGTCGCGTCGGGGGAAATAGTAAATTTACGGTCGTCGTGTTCGCAGAGGCGGACGAAAAGTTCCGGGAAAACAATGACGAAATAAAACGTCGGAACGTATGTACCGTGGCTCGCAAGACGGGGGCCGCCCTGGGCGTTCGTCCTTTCTTATCCACGACGACGCCCTACGTGAACATTTTCTGACGAGGCGCTTTTATGCACGACCCTGGAATGTTAGCGGTTTATAGAAATTATAAAATTTTGGATCGTTAAAAAGATAACGTTCTTGTAATTCGTTATGGAGAAATAATCCATCAAATTTCTCTACTGTGACAAACTATTGAGGCACTTTTACAATTCTCTCTGTTCTTTATCTTTGATAGACTCTTATGAAGGTTACCCTAACCTATTTCCTTCAGCTGCCTCAGACAAAACTAATTATTATTATTATAATGTTAAGAGAAATAAGGGAAACTGAGATGTTAGATGTATTTTGAATTTAGGAATCCTTCATCCTCCAAACTCAATCATGTTGTAAGTATAATTTTGATTTGTTGTATCCGAGTCATGTGTGCCACCAGATGTCACATTATAAGTTTGATGGTTAATTCTGGTTGATTACTCTTTGAGTTTGATGTTATTTAATGGAGCTATAGTTTCGAACAGAATGAAGAATAATTTCTTCCTTCAATCACAAAAATGAACTTAGAATAATGAAATTAGAAAGGTGATATAATATAGTTGATTTTGGCAGGGACTGTACTTAACGCGACATGACAATAAATTACACGGGAAAATCAATGTTCAAGCAGATATTCGAGTGACAATAGGAGAGTAGCTTTATCGTTTCGACTGTTAGCTTGTTTACACCGTGAATGATTAAAGCGAGTAGAGCACAATACGGTCGGTAGCGTGGGGCGCTAAAACAACAGCCTTCGTTACATCAAACCCCCGGGCAAAATTCTCTTCTGTTATGATTCTGTCTCACGTATTCTCCACCGTGCGCGCCGTACGTGATGCTGGAATTTTTTCTGAAATTCGGCCTGACAACGCGCAACGAGCAAAACTCTTCTACCATTCTACGTTCTACATGCACTCCCTAATTTGACAGTCAAGAGCGGAATATGGAAATAGAATGAAAGACAAAATCTGCGTACTCGGAATCGTATCTACCAACCGCTGATGACCCTCCACGGTTTGAATACAACACAGCACTTCGAATTTTGTAATTGGAGATCATTTGAACAATATCTTGGCTGAAATTCTGATTTCGAATAAAATGGGAGACAAATGCCGAGATAACGGATTAAACGGATAACCGACTTTTTGTCTGATGAGCATGCTACACTTTCTTTGGAAAACTGGTATAGTAAAGTGAAGAGTTGGAGATATAGTAAAGTGAAGTTAGAGATTTAATGAGAATATTTTTTGCGATTTCGTAAATGTTTGCATTTTCCAAAATTCTTTTATTCCCAAATCTTCATCCTTCCAAAATCCCAAGATTCCGAAATCCCAAAGTTTCCAAATCCCCCAAATTTTCCAACTATCAAATTTCAAAATTTCCAAAAATCAAAATCTCCTCGCGCTATATCGCCGAAAAGGTAAACAGGGATAGATTCGGTTTGTGTTGGGAAAGGAAACGAGAGTTATCGGAAGTACGGATAACGCACGTAACAACGGAATTCCTGTTAGGTCAGATAACGGAATTCCTGCAGTTTGCCGCAAGCGGCCCGTCCTAACGACGCACAGTGTGTTGTTTGGCCAATCTAGTGGGACAAAAATCCTGCTTCAAAGAAATACTGATTATTTTTCGTTTTATTGGTTTTTCATTAATCAAAAACATGATATTTCATTAAACATTAACACTTTAACGACCGCTCACACAACACGTGTGTGATAGCCGGAACAACCGTTCACGACCGCTCACACAACATGTGTGTGATACTACCGCCGAAGGTTGTTGTCCAGTGCCACACTTTCTGTGTGATAATTTATGAAAGTAAACAAGTGTGGATATTGCTATTGGCTTCGTATTTCATCGCCACGTCTTTGATTTAGGTAATTATTGCCTATTTTTAATTTTACATTTTACACTACAGTGGTGTACCATGTAAATTATGGAGCAAATGTCGGCGCTCTACGAAATATTAAATTTGTTGTTAAATTGTTGTCGTTTTTTATTTTATGTTAACTTTTTCGTGAATTTAATAAAGTTCTTTTAAATTAATTCTCCAAAAATACTGCCGGCCCCTGGCGACGTTTGACTGTGTAAACGTGCGGTCGTTAAAGTGTTAATGATTATATGTGTTTGCAAAATTATTTAACAGTTAAATGAACATAACACTAAAATAAACATACAAAATCATTATACACATTTTTCTATTATATTATACATTATTTATTTATTATACATTATTCATTATTCATTATTTATTATACATTATTTATTAATATTTATTAATAAATATATTTCTTAGTCAGAGTTGCTTTCGTGTGATACGACTTCCGAGGAACTGGGATCGATTAATACGTTCCGTGCCAAGCCATTTTTGCCCGACTTGTCGTTCAGGCCATTTGATATTGAATAAAGATTGATATATTGTCATACAATAATACATTACACCATCAATACATCATAAGTAATTCTCTTTTTCTTTTGTTCTATACTACATTTTGTATAATGCATCATTTTTTGGTTGAAGTATATTTTATAGAGTTATATTTGTCATAAAATTTATGTTTTCAGCGCATTGAATAAATATGGCAGCGTGTACCACTGGTGGTACACATGGCACGGAACGTGATAATGGTTCTTCCAAGAATTGTATTTCTATTATTATATTTTTCCGGACAGTTTTTGGAAAAGTTCGTAAATGTGAAATAAGCAGATCTGAAGAAATTAATAATCTGTTTAATAAATCCCTGTTAGTATCCATTCTTGAAGCTTTTTTCGTTGTAACGAGGAGCGTATGCGCCAGCGCGATATGTCTAAATAAAAATGATAGATAGCAATGTTTGTCTGTAATGCCTTTTCAGGTTTATATTGCTTATAAGTCTAGCTTTCGACACAAGAAGTGGGAACGTTGTATAAAGTGGTATACTGGGTCAAAATTCTACCTATATTATGAAATAGAATTTAATTTATATGCTAATATTTGAAAAGGTATAAAAGATTAATAAACTGCTATTTCAAAATATGATAAGTGTAGAAATCATTCTGAATGATAGATGATAACACTACGTATACACAAATATTAATATTGGATACTGGTACAACACAACTGTCAAAAATCTCAAGCGCGGAAAAAGTGCTCATACAAGCAGTTGCGTCAAACTACATCTTCAGATACTATTAACAGATCATTACATATTGTTTTTTACATTAATATTGATATTTTCTTATAAAATGGACATTCTACTATCGATACATAATGTCAGTGAACATATCTGTGTAAGTTGCAAAATTGATTTTTGTCCCGCTAGATTAGCCAAACGACACACTGTACGACACAAATAGACACGGGATTAATTTGGCTCGACCGGGACCATTTGCCGGGAATTAAAACACAATGGACATCGTCTTAAGTAGGATTAGGTGGGCTTTAAGCGCGATTAAAGGAATTCGAATTGGGGAAACCGTAGAGTAGGTTTATGGTTAACACTGTTTGAAATCTCTGATCGTAAGCTTGCCTGGTTTATGCGCGAATTTAACGTTTCTTTTGTCGATTCATTAACATTTCGACGAGGGAACATTGTCGTTTAACCTTCTACAATTAACCCTTGTCGAAGGGTAGTTAACATTTGTTATTCGATGTAATGAGATTTGAAATAGTGTTATATGTGTAATATAGTATAAATATTCTTCAACAGACAATTAAATCTTGAAAGAATTTAGCAAATTTTTTAAACGAAGATATTTTAAAATTCTCATCTACCAACAGCAAAAATACCTTTCAACAAATCGACTCAGAGATAAATCGACTTAGAATATATAGTGTTTGGAAATTTCAGAGTGACAGAAATATTTTCGTACAGCTTAATAATTAACAGAGATAATGGCGCGAATAAAGAATGCAGAGTTCTAAGCTTCGAATCTCCTGTCTCTCATAAATACTTAAAAGGCAATTTGACGTGACGTGAATCGTTAAATATCTCCGGTTTATACTACTCCTTTCGAATCAAAGTTTAACAATCAAATATAGAAAATGCATTTCCCCGAATGATATCGAACGATTCTCTTTCAGCTGGTAAAGAGTTAATGCCGTAAGTTAAATAGTTAGAGCCTCGGCGTAGTGAACGGAATGGCCGTTACTTAAATATACTCGCAAAGACCTGAATAATTTTCGCGTTTAAAGTTTACGCAGTACGAAATGTAGACTTTTATGACCGCTTTTGGTTTATGACTTTAACTGGTACTTCTTGGCGTATTTCTTGCAATACCATTTAGAAACTGATTCGTATAAAGGCAAATATCATATTTATTGGACCGCGCGTAATATCACGGTGTGTACTTTATTGCCACCGCATTGGCTTGGATTTCAAGTAGAAACATTGCCCTCGGAAGATGGGTCTTTGCCAAAATTATCATACTCGACGTCTCGTTTAACTTGCTTCAAATAAAGACCTCGCGCGAACTTTAAACGTTTTGTATTTCTTGTTTGCACGCGCCTTTCCAAACCTTGTTGAGAGAACACTAAGCATTTTGTAATAAGAACTTCAATAATCAATAATTAACAATGACTTCAATAATCAATAATAATCAATCATTTCAATAATCAATTATTATCAATCAATTTCAATAATCAATAATAACCCTTGACTTCAGTAATCAATAACAACCAATCACTTTAATAGTCAGCAATAATCAATAACAACTTCAGTAATCAATTTTAACCAATCAACTTCAATAATCAATAATAATACTTCACTTCGATAATCAATAATAACCAATCACTTTAGCAGTCAGCAACAATCAATAAGAACTTCAGTAATCAATTATCATCAATCAACTTCAATAATCAATTATAATCAACCAACTTCAATAATCAATAATAACCAGTCACTTTAATAGTCAGCATTAATCAATAACAACTTCAGAAATCAATTACAATCAATCAACTTCAATAATCAATAATAATTCTTGACTTCGATAATAATCAATAATGATCAATCAACTTCAATAATCAATAATAACCCTTGACTTCAGTAATCAATAACAACCAATCACTTTAATAATCAGCAATAATCAATAACAACTTCAGTAATCAATTTTAACCAATCAACTTCAATAATCAATAATAATACTTCACTTCGATAATCAATAATAACCAATCACTTTAGCAGTCAGCAACAATCAATAAGAACTTCAGTAATCAATTATCATCAATCAACTTCAATAATCAATTATATTCAACCAACTTCAATAGTCAATAATAACCACTCACTTTAATAGTCAGCAATAATCAATAACAACTTCAGAAATCAATTTTAACCAATTAACTTCAATAATCAATAATAGTACTTGACTTCGATAATTAATAATAATCAATCAATTTCAATAATCCATTTTAACAATCAATGATAATCCTTGACTTCGATAATCAATTATAATCAATCAATTTCAATAATCAATTTTAACAATCAATAATAATCCTTGACTTCGATAATCAATTATAATCAATCAGTTTCAATAATCAATAACAATCAATCAATTTTAATAATCAATAATAATCCTTGACTTCGAAAATCAATAATAATGAACAACTTCGCCAATCGATAATAACTAATGCTTCTCTCAAACAAAACGAGCGAATTAAACGAACAGAAGCACAGTCTCGAAGGAACAAACAAAAGCACTAAATGGGTCCAAACGGCGGGTGTTATTGTTAAAAGGTAAGTGGAGTGTAAGGTGTTATCAATAGTATCCCGGGTGTTCCCGTTGGAGTCGGATCGTACGCCATATATACCGTACTCTATTTCCGAGTACAAGGCCTCTGGGAGACGACTAGCAGGTTAACCCCAACCTCACGGAACCGGATGGCTAGCCGCGAGCGCGTCCTCGCTTCCGGTCAACCAGTCTCCTCCCGATAAGGTTCGAGTTCTGACCTCGTACAGTTCGCTTTTCTATTACCAGCTGCCAAATGAATTTCAACCGGCCGTGACCAACCCGGTACATCTGTAATTACACCACCCAACACCCACAAACAATCGATGCCGAACGTGCTACACCGATAATTTCCTTCGGGGTTTATCGTTTGTGCTTCGAACGTCTTAACATTATTCATGTTTTTATGTTCGGATAACTTTTGGTATGTTCGCATTATTGGAAAAGTTCGAATTTGTACCTCTTTGCGGAGTCGCTGGATATATCGCATGCAATTATCTAGCTTCGACTGCCGAGGTAATCAGAAACGCGGTAATTACCACGCGGTAATACCGTGAGTTTCGCTGGTTGGAAACCGTAAAATGGGTTGCTTCGCGCGAAGACAAACAACGTGGCTGCGAAAGGGTGAAAACACGGCGTCGCGAAGGAACAGACACTGCGGAAAGAAAGGCGATAAATGGAATACGGGAATAATTATTATTTCGTTTAATGTATAAAAAATATTTAGGAAATTCAATATTACCTCAGGAGAAAGAGGGGATGAAAGGTAACCTAGCAATAAATTCTGCAACAGCGCCATATCTTTTCTAAGGAAGATCCTAAGGAAGATAGTTTATTTACTTAATATTTATGATAGGAAGGTATATTAATAACTTAATATTCACAATCTTAGAAGTTAAATTTAATATTTACGATGTTAGGTTGCTTAATATTTATGAAGTTAAAAGGGCTGATTAATTATTTATTATTCATTAAAAATTTGGTATTCCATAGAAATTACAAGGCTATTAATCTGACTTATAAGAGTGGTGTCTTATTACAATTCTACGCGATTCACCCCCATGAATCTCCCGCAGCATCTCGACGATGAATTCGAAGGCAATAATCCGCGATTGAAAAAATACGGGCGTGTAAACCTTTCGTTTAATTGTTTCTCGTGAACGAGACAACATTTTCACAGTATAGGTGGAAAACGGCAAACACCATGGACGCCGGGCGTTATCGGGTTTCGCTGAAAGGGTAATCCCGGCGATCGCGGCTGCATTTGGCACGACTCCTGCAAACATATTTACTCGCGACTCGTAATTTGCATTTTAATTACTCATTGCCAGGACAAATATTGCGGACTTCGTTATGTGGCCGGGTATAGGTTTCATTCGGACCGCGTCATCTCCGCTTGCGGCCAAACCGCGGAAACAACAATTTCAACCGTGATCCCCGCTTGAATCCGCTCGATCTCTTAAGAATACAAATTTAATCAAATTCCGAACATAAATCATTTTCAAGACTTTATCAAAACGGTTACATTTTTATCCATTCGTTAAAATTCTGTATTACTGGGAGTTATATCGAATATTTGCAAATTTTCAAAGGGGTTGAAATATTAATTTCTGTGGATAAAGTTTGTCGAAGAGGTAAAAATATCTCCAAGAGAGATTACAAGCAAAAAATTATACAAAATAAGAGAAAATCTGCATGTGTCATACAGCTGCTTTAAATAAAGTTTCTCCAAAATGAAGTTGTCTGCAACGATAATAAGGATTAGCCACTCTTGAAAAGAGACAAAAACAATCTCACAAAATATGATCCATAAAGCTGTTTTAAATAAAGTTACATCAAAACAAAATTAATAAAATTGTTTCCAAAGATTACAAAGATTAACCATTCTTGAAAAGAGCCAAAAACAAAAAACCTAACATATATGACAAAATTACTATATACCGAAGTGCTACTATAAATAAATATAATAAATGTGAAAATTTCTACTATAACTTAAAACTATAACTGCTTCTATAACTAAGAAATTGATGAATAAAAATATTTTCAAAGATAATAGACGCATCATATACGAAATGAAGAAAAAAAATTTACAACAAACGTGAAAATAAAACCTCGTATATTTCGATCTAGGATAAAGAAAGGCAGGTACTTAAATGGAATTCCGTTTCTGTTTTCGCGAGAGGCCATGATAGAAACCAACCGAGATGGCGTCTCGCTGAGCGATCAGTCGTAAAATTCGAGACGAGATGACGTTCACGCTCGAGCTGCTTCGAAATTACGCGAATAAAATCGCACGTTCTGAGCTGCGTGAAATGTCTTCGACTATCTTGAGACGATTGCCGGAATAAAACAATCCGGCTTTGTTTATGAGAATTCCACTTTCCATTCACCGATCTATCGCTGCCGTAAAAGGCTGGCATCTGACTTAGACGTAATGAATCATTCTCATGGGCTCATCAATTTCGGATTAAAGATTCTATTAGTAGGTGTTCATTTATGACGAGTTTTAGTTATAGCGTGCATACAAATGAATGTAGATTTCTATGTTAGCGATAAGTACTTCTGGATGAACGTCTTCGAGGTATGTATAATTTTGTTGCAATGTGATTGTGGTGAAATATGTGATTCTGACTGTATGCGTGATTATGTTCTAGTATGTGATTCTGACTGTATGTGTTATTATGTTCTAGTATGTGATTCTGACTGTATGTGTGATTATGCTCTAGTATGTGATCTGCTGAAACAGGTAATTCTATCTAAATATGTGGTCCTATACAAATATGTGATTCTACCTGAATATGTAATTCTATCCACATATGTGGTTGTTGGAAGTAACGGACAAAACAGATGAACCGCGCTATGCGCGTCCGAACACGCATCACGATGCTTTGTCCTACAGTTACAGTTTTACCTTCGTCTACGAAGCACCGCGCATTTTGTAAAGACATTTTTATATTATTAAAGTATTTTCCGTTCACCTCAGCACTGCAGTTTATTTTCCTGAAGCTAATCCTAACAGGTTATGGGCCCAGACACATTCTGGTCGCGTGTGGAAAATTAAACGAACATTTTTTAGTACGACGAATTTAATTCGCGATAGTGCAGTGAGTGTGAAAAGTTGTGAAAAGTTAAAGTTTTTGTCAAGATGAGTTCCTCAACTTCAGTGCGCATCGAACCACTCGGAAAAGACAATTACGACACGTGGAAAATTCAAGTGGAAGCTCTACTGATAAAAAACGACAACTGGAAGTACGTTAATGGCAATAAAATACGACCCGACGTAACTCAGGGCGAAGCGGCAACACAATGGGACGAAGCGGACGCAAAGGCAAGATCCGATTTGATATTAGCAATTAGCCCGTCCGAAATTAAACAAATTAAAAATTGCAAGACATCGAACGAGATCTGGAAGAAATTAGAAGGTATTTACCAGTCAAAAGGTCCGGCGCGAAAAGCGACGCTATTGAAGCAGCTTGCTTTGCGAAAAATGGCAGAAGGCGACGACGTGAGATCGCATATGAACTCTTTCTTTGACGCGGTCGACAAATTAAAAGACATGGAGGTTAAAATCAACCCGGATATGCTCGCCGTTCTTCTGCTGTACAGTTTACCCGGTTCGTTCGAAAATTTTCGGGTGGCCATCGAATCCCGAGATGAATATCCGACGCCCGAAGCGCTTAAAATAAAAATTTTAGAAGAGAGCGCTGCGCGAACCGATAAAGCAAAAGAGTCGAGTGATAGCGCGATGTGGGTAAGAAAATTGACCAAGCCGGACAGGTCAAACACAGCGCAATGGAAGCGCCACGATACCGCAACAGAAGAGCCGAATAAAAACGCGAAGGAAAAACTACGTTGTTTCCGCTGTAAAAAGATAGGACATCGAGTTTCGGAATGCCGCGGACTGTTCCGCGGGCAACGGCAGTCAACTGCAGGAATGGCTAAAGAAGATTTTTCCAGTAGCAGTGCACCAGGAGCGAAGGAAGTCGCTTTCCAGGCCGACCAACGCATTCGCGAAAAGGGTACAGAAGGGAAATGGTGTCTCGACAGCGGCTGTTCATCCCACATGAGCGGCGACGCGTCTTCTTTCGTCGAGATGAAAACGTCAATGTGCGATACGTTAAACCTCGCTAGCAGCGCATCAACACAGGTGGAAGGTCAAGGTACAGTGCGATTATCCATAAAAGACTCGAATTCGCGAAAAACTATAGAACTCCGCGACGCGTTGTTCGTTCCCGACCTTCGCATGAACCTTATGTCGGTCGCGAAAATTACCGATAAGGGATGCAGTGTTCTGTTTAGAAAGCATAACGCCACCGTGTTTGCGCCCGACGGGGAAACAATTTTCACCGCTGACCGACGCGATAATTTATATTATGCACAATCCGCGTTTTTTGTGAGCGATGCAAATTTAAAAACGGTAAATGATATGGAATTGTGGCATCGGCGACTCGGTCACGTTAACGAGGAAAGTTTGCGAAAAATAAATCGCGATAAAAGTATACGCGGCGTTTCCTTCGGAAAAGACGAAAAACTACCTACTTGCGAAATCTGTTTGCGATCAAAAATGACAAGATTACCGTTCCCAAAAAGTTCGAACCGTGCCGTAGGTGTTCTCGAGATAGTTCATACCGATATATGCGGACCGATGAGCGTCGAATCGATCGGCGGCGCGAAATATTTTATATTATTCATTGATGATTATACGCGATGGTGCGAAGTCTTTTTCTTGAAACAAAAGAGCGAAGCGTTATCTGTTTTTAAAAAGTTTAAAAATTTCGCTGAAAATCAAACAGGCGCGCGAATAAAGTATTTGCAGTCTGATAATGGTCGCGAGTTTCTCAGTAATGAGTTTAACGAATACCTAAATTCGTGCGGCATTAAAAGACGATTGACCGTAACGCACACGCCTCAACAAAACGGTGTAGCCGAGCGTAAAAACCGAACATTAGTTGAAACGGCGCGATGTTTACTTCTCCAGGCGGGACTGTCGAAGCGATTTTGGGCTGAGGCGATAGCGAACGCGAATTATACGCGTAATAGACTACCGTCTCGCGCTCTCGACGGCGACAACGCTTATCATCGATGGACACGTAAAGTACCGGACGCGTCGTATTTCAAGGTTTTTGGTTCGAAGGTCATAACCCGAGTTCGAGACCGTCAAAAGTCGAAATTCGAACCGCGCGCGCAAGAGGGAATATTCCTCGGTTATTCGGATGAAACAAAGGGTTTTAGAATATGGCTTCCCGACGAGAACCGCGTCGATATATCTCGAGATGTAAAATCGGCAGACGAGACGTTAAAAGGGCCACTGAAAATAAATTGCGAAGAGCGAGCGAGAAACGAGAATTCGTATTCCGACAACAATGTAGAGATAGATATTTAAAATGATAAAACAACCTCGAAAGTCACGGAAAGCAGAGATCAGTTGAGAAACGATAGTCAAACAATCGATCGCGAGAATAGTATCGTTGAAGTGCCCATAAATCCTTCGCAACAGTCCGATTCTATTCCGACACGCGTGAACGAAGTCAGGTACCGGGTAGGTAGGCCACGAATTATCCGGACCGGGAGCCGTGGTAGGCCGAGAAAAGTACGCGGTACGGTCGAAACTCAAAACGATATTCAAAGTGATTCTCAATCTGAAGGAGAGAACGAATTATTCGAAGACGCCGTATCTTCGCATCCGACGGAATCAGCTGGTATGGCCGAGATACCGCTGCAAACCGCGCTTTCCGGCCCGGATGAAACGGAGTGGCGTGTCGCGATTCGGGAAGAAATAGCGGCGATGTTAAAGAACGACGTATGGGAGATCGTTGAACGCCCTCGTGATCGCGAGGTCATTGGGTGTCGCATGGTTCTCCGCGACAAAATAAACACCGACGGACAGGTGACGCGGAGGAAGGCGCGTTTAGTCGCACGCGGTTTTGCTCAGCGCCCGGGTTTAGATTACGAAGAAACGCACGCGCCCGTTACGAGATTGAGCTCGATACGATTGATAATAGCTCTAGCCGTCGAATACGATATGCAAGTCCATCAATTGGACGTGTCAACTGCGTACTTGAATGGAGAAGTCGATAAAGATATTTTCATGACGATTCCGGACATTCTCCCTGACGCGTTGCGCGACATCATATCGGACGGACCCGTAGAATATAGTGATAAGGCGCGAAAAATGCTAAACGAATTATCGAGCGGCGATAAAGTATGTAAAATAAAAAAGGCTTTATACGGTTTGAAACAAGCGGGTAGGCAATGGAATAAACGCCTCGACGAAGAATTGCGAAACATGGATTTCGTCCCCCTCCATGCTGATCCATGCGTGTATATATTGCGAAAGGGGGAGCAATTTCTCGTTCTTGCCGTATATGTAGACGATATAGTAATAGCCGCGAAAGATTTTAAATGGTTAGAACGCATTAAGAAACAACTCATGCAAAAATTCGAAACATATAGACATTAGACACCACTTTGTAAGAGAAAAATTAAAGGACGGCGAAATAAAAGTTTTTTACAAAGCGTCAAACGATCAGATCGCGGACGTATTAACAAAGGGTTTAACCGGCCCGCGTCATCAGAAATGTACCGCGTCTTTTATGTATAACGATCGACATTGTAAATAAATGCGTTGTAGTAATTAATTAGCGAAACATTGTATACATCAGCGATAAGCGTACATCCTTGTTTTGAGGGGGAGTGTTGGAAGTAACGGACAAAACAGATGAACCGCGCTATGCGCGTCCGAACACGCATCACGATGCTTTGTCCTACAGTTACAGTTTTACCTTCGTCTACGAAGCACCGCGCATTTTGTAAAGACATTTTTATATTATTAAAGTATTTTCCGTTCACCTCAGCACTGCAGTTTATTTTCCTGGAGCTAATCCTAACAGTGGTCCTATTCAAATATGTGATTCTACCTGAATATGTAATTCTATCCACATATGTGGTCCTATACAAATATGCGATTCTATCTAAATATGTGATTTAATCCACATATGTGGTCCTATACAAATATGTGATTCTACCTGAATATGTAATTCTATCCACATATGTGGTCCTATTCAAATATGTGATTCTACCTGAATATGTAATTTAATCCACATATATGGTCCTATTCAAATATGCGATTCTATCTAAATATGTGATTTAATCCACATATGTGGTCCTATACAAATATGTGATTCTACCTGAATATGTAATTCTATCCACATATGTGGTCCTATTCAAATATGTGATTCTACCTGAATATGTAATTTAATCCACATATATGGTCCTATTCAAATATGCGATTCTATCTAAATATGTGATTTAATCCACATATGTGGTCCTATACAAATATGTGATTCTACCTGAATATGTAATTCTATCCACATATGTGGTCCTATTCAAATATGTGATTCTACCTGAATATGTAATTTAATCCACATATATGGTCCTATTCAAATATGCGATTCTATCTAAATATGTGATTCTGTCTACATATGTGGTCCTATTCAAATATGCGATTCTATCTAAATATGTGATTCTGTCCACATATGTGGTCCTATTCAAATATGCGATTCTATCTAAATATGTGATTCTACCCAAATATGTGGTTCTATTCAACTATCTAATTCTGCCCAAATGTGTGAATCTATCCAAACATGACCCTATCCCAAATATGTAACTCTATTCAAATATGCATATCTATCCACATATGTGAATCTATCCAAACACGTGACTACATAATTCCACCCAAAAATATCATTCCAAAAATACACGACTCTATCCAAGTACACGATTCACTTCAAATCCGTGAATCTAGATATGCGACTACTCTACCATGTGACTCAGACCATATGTGGTCGAATCCAGATACGTGATTCCGTTTGTGACAAAGCGTTTAAAATCCCCCGTTACAGCAGAATAGGATTTATAACAACAGTAGCATGTGGAATCGCAATTGCCATGATTGATCGCACATGCAAGGCGTACTCGTACGCTTTGCGAACGTGCACAAACGGATATGGCAGCCGATATCAGAGGTAGCTCGACGGATTATACGGCTAATTTCTAAAGTGGCCCGCAGCATCCCTGAATTATGCGTCGGCTGCCTTAGCGTCCCGACGCCCTACCGATCGATTAATATCGGTCGTATGGTTACCATTGTTCCGTACAGGACACCTATCCTTGCTCGACCTTATCGGCGATGTCCTACGATTTGTCAGAATGACGCATACGTTTGCGCATTATACCGGAAATTCTCGAGGAACGACACCGTTCGCGGTTAATTCCGGTTTAAGGAACCGATGCCACATTCATTTACATAACAACGTCCGAGCATCATTTGCCTGTAATTAGAGGAATTGAGGTCCTCAAAATTTCTGTAATACTTATTAAATATCAGGAGGGTCTATAAACTTGTTTGATCTAATATAAGGGATCATCCAAAATCTGGAACTCTGAACTCTACAACTTTTAATTCTTGAATTGCTTCTGAATATTCAACTGAGACCCGTAATTTTGAAGGAACCCTTTCCTAATCTGAAACTGCAAACCCCTATATTCTTAAATTTAACCTAACTTACTCTCCAACTCTGCAACACGCAATCTCGAAACTTTCAACTTTGGAATCTTTGATACTATAAAATTTGAAATCCGTGGAATCCCCAATATTGAAATTATAAAATTTGAAACTAGTTCTGGAACCCCTTTAGCCATTTCCAGATATCCCTACTTTGAATCCATTAACTCTGGAACCACTAACCCACGAACTCTGAAACCTTGAACTTTGAAATCCACATGTGTGAAACTTCCAACTCTAGAACTACCGAATCTGGACTCTAGAACCTCTGGTACTCTTAATGTTTGAAAGCCCTAACTCTGGAACCTGCGATGTTAGAATCCACAGATTTAAAACTGCTAACTGTTGAATCCAACTCTAGAACCCCAACTCTACCGTATGTGTAACCAAATGTGAAATCCTCATATGTGGATCTATCAACTCATAGACTCGACATCCTGAGACTTCTCTAAAATTCCAAATCCACAAAATAAAATTTAGCTTCTGTCCTTCGATCTAGAGACCAGAATGAAATTATAAACAACCGAAAATTCGTTACCATGTTCGTGAAATTGTCCGTCAACTAATAAAGGAATCGCACGTGTAATTGTACAGTTGCAACAAACTTTGTAATCGTGTTTGCGAAACCGTACGGCGGTCTATTCGTGTCGAAGAGAAAACGGAGAAACAAGACAAACCAGAATGGAAGGCAGACAACTAGTATTATGGCTGTCGGAGCAGAGTGAACTGGCAGCGATAGAAGAAGGTGAAAAGGGATTGCAGGAAAATTGCAAGAAAGGAGAGAAGACACAGAAATGAAAAAGACAAAATGATTACCGCTGAAAAGGATATACAAAGAAAACAGGGAATGTGAAAACGAGCTTCGAATTAGTAAACAGAAGGGACAGAGTGCACCATTAAAAATAAAAACAATTGTTAAAAAGAGCAAAAAGAGGGTTAAGTGGAAAATGGAAGACGGAAATGTCCAGCGGAATACGGTAAAAAAGGGTGGAAAATTAAAAATTGAGGGAGGAACTCTTTGGAGAGAAGGATAACACGGACAAATGGAAATAATGTAAGAAAGACAAACTAGAGGGCTATGAAGATGAAAAAGAGGAAATGGGATACACGGAATTAGGGAATAATTTAAAGCGTACGGGGTTCATGAGCTTTAAAATGTGTGGTGCTGGTACAAATTACTGGTTTATTGGAATATTAAGATTTGGGAGTTTGGGAAAGTGGATATTTTTTATTTGGGGAGTTGCTTAGGTGGAATTTGGGATATTAGAGATTTGGGGTTCAGGAGTTTGGGAATTTAGAGAGTTGAGAATTTAGAAATTTGGGATATTAGAGATTTGGGATACTAGAGATTTGGAAATTTAGAAAATTGAAAATTTTTTAGTTGGGGATTTGGGGAGTTGTTCAGGTAGGAATTTGGGATATTAGAGATTTGGGGTTTAGGAGTTTGGGAATTTAGAGAGTTGGGATATTAGGGAGTTGAAAATTTAGAAATTTATGATATTAGAGATTTGGGATACTAGAGATTTGGAAATTTAGAAATTTGGATATTTTTAATTTGGGGATTTGGGGAGTTGTTCAGGTCGGAATTTGGGATATTAGAGATTTGAGGTTTAGGAGTTTCGGAATTTAGAGATTTTCGATAGTAGGGAGTTGGAGATTTAGAAATTTAGGTTATTAGAGATTTGGGATACTAGAGATTTGGAAATTTAGAAATTTGGATATTTTCAATTTGGGGATTTGGGGAGTTGTCCAGGTAGGAATTTGGAATATTAGAGATTTGGGGTTCAGAAGTTCTGAAGTTCAGAAATTTGGGATTATAAGAGCCAGCAGACAATAGTCGGAATTCATTTAGGGTCACCATAAATTAAGGAGTCCCTCAAAGTGTTTCAGGACTAGGTTTGGATACTTAGTTGATAGTTTTCATAAAACATAAAGAGAGAAATTGGATGATAATATTTGTAAAAATAGTTCCATGTGAAATATAGCCATCCTTACATGATATTAGTCATCTAAGAATTTAGAAGCTTCAAATATCAGAGATTTGAGAACACTCAGCTACGTAAGTTTCAAAAACTTCAGGAGTTCCATCCGTCAAAACTGCAAGCCTGCACTTCGCGAAGATTTGTTCTTCAACCATGACGCGTAAGAGAAAGATAGTTTGTGGAGCATGTAAAGGGTAATAAAGATAGAGGGTTAGACGATAGAGGCTCTCAATTTCTCTCACTTCCGTTTGCCGTGCGTGGCGATGGTAACCGAAGTAGCTGGAAACTTTGGTGTGCAGCGAAGTTCATGTAGTTCATGCTCGCGGCACCACTAATGGAATGGTATTTACAAACGCGAACAAACACTCCTATCAATTACAAAACGATTCTCGTGCTGCAGGGCGTCTTCCAGAGGGCCGGAGGCTCGATCCGCGTTCACAGCCAGCATCGTTTCCTATCCCTTATCCTCTGATTCCTTTGCCCCAGCCCTCTGACTCCGTCTCTGGTCCATCCAACCTTCCAACAGGGATACCCTTCCCTTTTCTTCGCTTCAACGACGAACTTTTGATCACCCGCATTCCCGTGTAATCTCGAGAACGATCGTGCCGAGCCCCGGGCTTGGCAAATATTTGACACTCGAAAGCCGGGGAAGAAAAGGACGCGGTCTCTCGACGTCCTGCGACGACTCAACGGATGACGGCCAGACGCATTGGATAGAAACGGAAATCGCAGGACAAAAAGGATCAGACGACCATGAATCAGGGAAAGGATACCGACTACGTAAATTGAGAGGACACAGGAAGAGAAACTGATGCTGGATACTGCAGTTTTCTCCGATACCACTTTAAACGCTGATGGAACATTTCATACTTTTAACGCCTGTTGTATTTGTACAATGGCGTTATAAGAGATTACAATGACTTACAGTCTCTTTAGAACACTTATATGTACGTAGATGTTCAGGTTTCTTTACAATTTCTAAATTAAATTGAAGATAAGGTAACTTGAGCTGATATATTGTAAACAAGTTTGAATTTCCCGCCAGTTGGTGCGTAATGGTTCACGCCATTCCGAAAGGCGTTGACTTAAGATTTTCATTGAAGAATTAAAAAAGTTATCTAGCTTATAAAGACTTATAAAGTTATAATAATGTTCCAACAAATTATTTGTTGTTCAATTTATTAACTAATTTAATAAAGTAACAATTGAATTTAATAAATCAAAATTATAGCCTGTCAAAGATTCCTATGAATCCCAGAATTAAGAACCTGATTTCACTCTTAAATTCGATAAATGTTAAAATAGTTACTGCAAAGTTAAATCGAATGAGGGTAGAAGGTGAGAAGTTCAAGGATAGGATTTTTATCGCCAGTCTTCGGGAATCTCTTGTACGACGTCGTAACATCAAATCGTTGTCGAGATTCGTCGTCCTCGTCTACTTCGACGTCCAGAATCGTTCGAAGCGTCGCGGCTGACGGAGCGGAATGAGCTTCTGGCCGGCTTCAAATGACGAAACGGAGTATTGTGCCTGGGACTTCATCTTTACTATTCTTCACCGTTCACGGCTTCCTCTCCCCTCGCAGCTGGGCTTTAACAATTGAAATCCTGAAGCGACGGACGAGACGTTATAGAGACATTATTCATAACGACCATTCCGCCATCTTCATACATTTCGACGAAAGCCTCGAAACCCCCGTAAAAGATGTCCGCTGACGGTGACGTAAGATCCCATTCTGTCTGACTTTGTCTCATCGTGATGCACTCGACTACAGAATTTTTATCCTTTCGAAATTTTTAACGCTTAGGAACAATTTTAGTTAACACATATTTTAAACTGTTACGAAATTTGTATTATTTTCATGGTGATATTAATTGAACTACTAAAAACATGTGAGGACATGAATTAGTCTTTGACATGTTTGGGAAAAATATTTTTAAACGAAGTTAATTATTTTTTATATCTGATGAAATTCTTACAAAACCTATAGATTCTGAAGCTGTTTTTTGTATCTATCAGTGAAGTTATTAATGCTTTGCTTATATGTCTATATAAATAATAATGAATGTAATGTTACAAAATATGTGTACAAAATAAATATCTATTACAATAACATATAGTCTTAATATACTTGATCAAGGTTTTTAAATAAGGCTATAATAAAATAAGGATATTAAAATATCATTTTAAATGATATTATTATAGGAAAATTGATATGATAGTAAAGCTTTAAAATTTTATCAAAATATTTGTATACTTTCGTGTTTCATAAAGTGCCAAAGCAGTAAAAAATATTTAAAAAGTCCTCTTTCGATGCCTCTTTAAAGTGGAACAAAAAAGTGAGAGTCCACGAGGTGGAGCAATAGAAATTACAATAAAATTCGAAAATATTCCAAAAATGGATTCGTAGCGATTCGAAAAAAACATTTGACTGGTAAAAAACGGATAGTCGTGACATTCGTATTTTTTCAGTTTTTTTTTTTCAGGGAACGTAGGCAACAGTATTCCATTTTAATTGAACCCTTTTCTCTTTGTTCGGCCGAACGGATACAAATTTACATCGCGGTGAAATTAAATTCGTTGACAGAATTGTTTGTGCACGCAGATCATGTTTTCCTTCCATCGCGACGGCCTTTCGGCGAATTTCCCGCGTCTACCCGGATGAAAAACGAATTCCATCAAGTCTCACGGAAATTCCGTCCCGAATGGATTGAAACGACCGCTCGTCATAGAGAATCGATCGTTTTTGTTTCGTGGAATGTGCTCGATTCCAGTTGCGCTCGTTCGTGTGGTTAATTTCCTCGCAGGAACGTTTCCACACGTCAGCGAAAGAACGTGACGATTGTTTTCGCGTTACAAAGTATATTTATCCAAAAATATAATGCATCGCTATGAACGCATCTCCTTATAAATTCAACTAACCTTTCTATGGAATAATGAACTCTTAACTTGAATTTACCTATGAATTTATCCCTATTTATTAGGGTAGACATAAGATTCAAAAAGTCACCTATGATCAAGAAACTTATTCATTTAATTAAATGAAAGTACTCGTACTAACTGCTTGGAAATATAAATAATAATTATATTATGAAAAGTATGTATTATGAGTACTGTCTAAGTATTCCATAAGATTTGTTAAAAATAAAAATACTACGTAATCAAATTTTTAATTACTTCAGTCACGTTTGACATATTAAATGAGCAGTTAATAAATCAAAACCAAGAGATATAACTCAAAATGAAATTTTGTGGAGCTTACGTAAAATTTATATTAAATACAAGGGTAATTCTTGAACAAAAGTTTCAAGAATTTAAAAAAATCTTTAATTTATTACCTTTTATCTTTACGTACCTTAGCAATAATTTTACCTTAGCAATACACGAACGTCATCGTAAAGTATACAGGATTAATTACAAGCCATAAGTTCCGCATACCCGTGACAGACGAACGAGCATGAAGTTCAAAGACAACATTTAGCGCGATTAAATCGATCTGTCCCATCTGTCAGCGGGAAATACTTGCACGAGGATCGGTAGTGTCTGACGCGGGCGCAATTTTCGTCGAAACGGAAGATCGACGTTCCATTGGAAAGCGGCTCGTTCTCGGCGACGAATCGATCGAACAAACGATCCCCGAGTTTCTCTTTGAGCCGCTGGAAAAAGTCTGGAAATTGGAACGGGAACAATCTTTCAGACCATCAGACCGTCTGAATACCGTCTTTCGTACGAACAAAGCCTATTATTATGCGGTTCAAAAGAGCACTTTGCAGATTAATGTCAAAGGTGTATCGCGATGAGACAAGAAGCTACGATTATGCGGTCAATCCTTGCACCCTGAGAGGGTGACGTTTGTTTTCAAGTATCCTTTGTTCGATGAAAGCACTTTTTACGACTTTTGTTGTACGATGACTTATGTTATTAATTTCATGCATATTAGAATATAGGTGCATATTTATATTTATGTTGATTGATAGATGTATATTAATTTCACGTAGATGGATATTTACATGGATGTATAGATGCACATTAATTTGGCACATATGTATATTAATATTTACATGAATGCATAGATGTATGTTAATTTAGCCCAGATGTCTATGAACATATTAATAGATGTACATATATTGCAATACACAATAAATATTATAATTAATTTTGCATAGATGTATATTGTAAGACAAATTCTACGTTGCAGCTGACTAGATAGTAATATAACCTCAAATTTTGCTACAAAGTCATGTTCAATTTCAATAGCACTTCATCTAACAGACCATACACAATGAAACTAAATAAAAATAATATAGAAATAAAATTTGTATAGGAAGCAATTTATTTAATGTTTAATATAGAAGATGAAAAATGATTTATGCTGAAAGCGCAACTCCTTAGAAGCTGATTTGTGCCGTCGCATTATGAGTTAATGCAAACGACTCTTGGAGGTATTTTGAGCGAAGAGGGAGCAGATCAGAGGCCACGGTGTAATATCTTAAATTGAAGTCCCACGTCGCGTTATCGTTACATCACAGCGTGTCTCTCGGTTTCCGTGAAGTTCTAACGGTCTGCGATTTATCGAAGAAACGAGGCCCCACGGATTATCCGTGTAATTTGTGCAGCCGGCAGATTCATCGGGAATTCAGGAAGTTTCAACGTAGGAAAGTCAACGTCATCAACGAGAACGTTCTCCCTAATTGAAAAGGAATCTATTTGGACGGTGACGGCGAGATGTCTCGAGATTAGCGGAGATTAGAAGGAATTAACGCCGGTACCGATGCTGTTACGATACCGAAACCGTTTTCCTTCGTCCACGCACGAATTAAAGCCGCGAACGAAACGACGAGGAAACGAAACGGTAACGCGAACGCGTTCGTTTCGGTCCGCGAGTCGAATTGAAAGCAACAAAGCAAGCTGAAATTGCACAAAGCACCGAAAACCGTGGGAACAACGGAACGACAGAAACGTGATCCACGTGTACCTGGATGATCCGTGTAGTCGCGGTTTGGTTTTACTCGATTCAGAGCCGTTCAATCCACGCGTCAATTGTTTTGAAAACACAGTCACAGGCAAATCTGGCTTTCCTAGGGAAAATATCTGTGCCTGGGAGGTGGTCTAATCCGTGTCCACTATTGTTATTTTGTAACAGAGGAGAATGGAAGTATTTACATATTTCGTGTATAAAAATCTATGAGGGGAGGAATATTTGGACTTGGAGATCTAGTTTGGGGATCAGGAAGTTTGGGAATTTGGGTATTTGGGTATTTGGAAATTTGAAATTTGAGAATTTTGGGAGTACGGTATTTGGAAATTTGGAATTTGGGGATTTAGGGGTTGGAAGTTTGGGAACTTGAGGATATAGGTATTTGGGAGTTTTGGAACTTGGGGAGTTAGATCCTTGGGAGTTTTGGAGTTTGGTACTTTGAGAATTTGGGGATATAGGAATTTCAGGGACTAGAAATGGGGACATAGGTATTTGGGAGCCTTGAGATTTGGGGACATAGGTATTTGGGAACCTTGAGATTTGGGAACGTAGGTATTTGGGAACCTTGAGATTTGGGGATATAGGTATATGAGAACCTTGAGATTTGGGGATATAGGTATTTGGGAACCTTGAGATTGGGGGATATAGGTATTTGGGAACCTTGAGATTTGGGAACGTAGGTATTTGGAAGCCTTGAGGTTTGGGGATATAGGTATTTGGGAACCTTGAGATTTGGGAACGTAGGTATTTGGGAACCTTGAGATTTGGGAACGTAGGTATTTGGAAACCTTGAGATTTGGGGATATAGGTATTTGGGAACCTTGAGATTTTAAACGTAGGTATTTGGGAACCTTGCGATTTGGGGATATAGGTATTCGGAAACCTTGAGATTTGGGGATATAGGTATTTAGGAACCTTGAGATTTGGGAACGAAGGTAATTGGGAACCTTGAGATTTGGAGATATAGGTATTTGGGAACCTTGAGATTTGGGGATATAGGTATTTGGGAACTTTGAGATTTGAGAACGTAGGTATTTGGAAACCTTGAGGTTTGGGGACCTTGTGATGTAGAAGCTTTGAGATTCGGAGGAGTTGAGATTTGGAGGCTTTGAGGTTTGGGAACTTCAAGATTTTGGCACATGGCTATTTAGGAATCTTGAAATTTGGAATCTTAGAAATTTAGAGTCCTGGGAATCTTGAAATTTGAGTACTTCGATAATGTCTAGATAAATTTCTAAACCTCTATAAATCTATAGATTCTATAAAGGTCTAGGAGGTTTAAGAACTCTAGGGAGTTGCTTAAGAAGTAACTTATACATTAAAATTTCTGAAAATTTGAAAATTTTGTAATTCAGAATCCAGTAATATATATAATAATAGAAAATAGAAAAGTACTAATTTGTTAAGTGTGATTCGTACGCGATAATAGGAAACGATTGTTGTGGCAACTGATTGTAATATCACTGGTGACACAACTCTGTATAGATTGGGAGATGCATTTAATACGGAGTTTAGTTACAGCAAACTACCGTAGCCCGAGCTCGTGTCGTTCAATATTGGCACAGAATGAAATCGGATTACTCAGCATTATGACAATTTCCTCTGTAATGACCTGATACTGCTACATGTTTCTCGTGGCTTCATCGAAACGATCCAAATCGATGAAACATTTTGGGGTGTTCGATGATCGCCAAGATAAATTATAGATGCATTACTTTCTTTTTTTAGATTCATAATTTTCAAATATAAAATAGTAATTGTACAAATATTCGTCACCTAAAATTTTAGAAAATTTAGAAATTTTTAGAAAAATATTCAGAGAACCTAACCTAAAATGGAAGGTAAAATATCTAAAAAACTATTCAATGTGAAAAATGTTTTAATCACTAAATTGTGAATTTTGTTATAATTTTATCTTTGAAATAACCTCTAAATATTAATAAACATATTATTTCTAATTTCCAAAGCAACATTTCTATTGCTAATAAAAGATGACGTAGAAAGCAGACACAAAAGCATGAATTTAATTTAGAATGCAAAACACCTACATCTTGCAACAAAATTCTCTTGAAGATATTAATCATCACAACCACGTGATTATGTTACTTGCAACTCGTTAAAACGTTGAAAACTTCCATAATTTATGAGATAATGTTTCAAGTCTCTCATAATTTTGATAAGTCTTAAAATAAAAAAGCTTGCTATAAAAAATTAACAAGATTCGCTTCAACACTAATCATCGTACAAATTAAAAATAAATTCAAAGAACAATAGTATCAAAAGTAACGTTTCAACTGTTCGTCACTTGTAACAGGGTAAAATGCAATACCCTATCGATGTCCGTAGACATTCTTCGCGTTTCGATAAGTGCAACCCCTCGACGTTCAGCAACGCGGAAGAGGATGAAAAAAAATGTAATAAAGCACATTCTTTGGAAAGTTTACATACCACCTCGGCAGAAAACACTTGCCTGGAAACCAATATATCGAACGATTGCAAAGTTTCAGTCTTGAAACTTACATCGTGCTCGGTGTTGAAGTTTGCTAGTTACCATCGGAAAATAGCCCGCGTATTTTCAACGTGGCTCGGCGTTGTGTATTTAATTGCCCGTCGTTTTTACATTGGCCCAACTTCGTTGCTAACCTGGGCGAATTATTCCCGGTACACGTTTGCGGGTCTAAATTAACCCGTGAATTCGACGTAGCCATACTGGTAAATACAGGCATAAGGTTCTGAAGGGAAATGGGAACGTACGGGAAAAAGACGTCAGAATTTAACAAGGTTGCAAGAGGAAGACTGGTTAGGTTAGGTTTGCTTACTATAATAAGTGAAGTATGTTTTAGGGTGTTCAAATTTACTAGACATCAAATTTAAAAATTTAGTGTTATTGCAAATTGAGAAATTTGAAGGTTAGGAATAGAGTGTGAAAATCTAGGGATATTGGAATTGGAATTTAAAGTCCAGGGACTTAGATAAGGTGAGATTTGAGATTGTTGAAATTTGGAGAATTTGAGGTTTATAAATCTGGGGATTTTAGGATCTTGGAAGTTGGGAAACTAGGGACTTAGTAATCTAGGGATTTTTGGATGTAGGAATATAGGGATCTGAGAATATAGAAATATGGAGACTTAGGAATCTAGGGATTTAGGAAACTGTGGATGTAGAGATTTGATAATTTAGGAATCTGGGAATTTAGCAATCTAGGGTCTTAGGGATCTAGGGATTTTTGTGGTCTAGACATTTAAAGATTTACACATTTAGAAACCTTGGAATTTAGCAATCTAGGGACTTAGGAATCTAGGGATTTTGAGATATAGGGATTTAGAGATTTATTAATTCAGGAATCTTGGAATTTTGCAGTCTAGGGAGTTTTAGAGGAGGGCGCGTTGGCTGTCGTGGCGAGCGCACGTGTTCGGGGGTCGCTCCGCGATAAATTACAATTTTTTGGTGGGAAAAGTGGTTTAAGTGAGATAAATAATGTTGTGAAGTGAGGGGAGACTGTGGGGGAAGTGGGCGGTGAAATTTTGTGAAAATCGGAAGTGGAATAGTGAAGTTATAAATAAAAAACGAAATTTCGGTAATGGCGACCTCCACGCGACGCGAGGAAAAGCATGGGGTGCAAACCCATGAGTAATCGAAAGCGAGGAAACGAGTGTTCGGACCGACCGCGGAATAAAATAAATATGTGCGCGACTTAAATACGATTATTTATATATCGCGAGTGAAATAGTGCAATTTAAGGGTGAAAGCTGCCCTCGAAGAAGGACTTGCGTGAACACGTGGTCGTGCGACATGTAAAAGTTGCGATAGAAAGTCGTAGAAATTAGATTAATTAATTATAATGCAAATGTCATTAGGGATTTAGAGTACGGGAAAGGGCGAATGAGGCATACTGAATGCATGCGGTGATTAGTTTTGGCTATTTTGTATTTTCTTGATAGTAAATAAATAAATAATGGCGTCGGTCAAGCATGCTTCGATATATCGTACGAACACGTGGGCATCTCCGCGCGAGGGAAAGCGCAGAGCGTAAAGGCCGGTTCGCAAACATCCAGCATGGCCGGGGAAGGGTCGCTACAGGCGCATGGAGAGCGGCCCTTAAGGACGAAGCCTAAAGGCGAAGCGAAGGCACGCGGCAACAAGTAAGATGGCGGAGGAAGGATTGCCGCAAGCGCTCGGAGAGCTGCCTTCAGGGATGAAGCCTATGGGCGAAGCGGAGGCACGCGGCAATAAGCAAGATGGCGGAGACATGGCGCGTTTTTCAAATGGTAAGCGGATTGGCTGAAGCAAGAAGACAGGGAGGAGGAAAAGAGGAAGAGGCGAGACGACACGGAACAAAGTGAAGGAAGGAAGAAATAAATTAATTAATTAATTGATTAATAAATGAAGTGAAGTGAATGAGATTAATAATAATAATAATAATAATAATAATAATAATAATATTAATTAGTTCATAATTAACAAATAAATTATTATAAATAGTGAAGTGATTAGTAGGTTAATAAATTAATAAATAATAAATAATAAATAATTAACAGATAGGCAACTAACTCGGGTAGTGTTAGGAAAGTGTTGTGAGAGTGCAGTGAAGTGCTAGGAGTGTTGCGGGTACAGGGGAATATACGTGACCACGTGCGCGAGTGCAGAAGAACAGTGCAAAGCGGGAAAATGACGGAAAAGTGCTGGAAGAACTGTGGAAAACGCTCCAGCACTCTGGAAACTCCGAAGACACAACGATGGTGGAGAAAAGGGGCCGCACTGAGAATAACCAGAATATCCAGCATGGCGAGGGAAGGAACGCTGCGAACACTTGGAGAGCGGCCCTGAAGGGTGAAGCAAAAGGATGCAGCAACAAGCAAGACGGCGGAGGCACGGCGCGCTTTTCAAACGGCAAGAGGAGGGGAAGAAGTAAGAGGACAGCGAGAGGGAGAAGAGGTAACGGCAAGAGGAGGGAAAGAAGCAAGAGGACAGCGAGAAGGAGAAGAGGAAGAGCAGGAGCAGAAGAAGCGGCGAAACAAAAATAGAAACGACCGATCAAACGACTCAAACCCGCAAGGGAGGAAACCGGTGTCAGCCTGGTCATAGCACCATTAGGGGGCACAAACGGTGACCGACTGAGCGGGGGAGAGGAGGGAGAGAGGTCAATTGAGCAAAGCACCCTTCTGATCAACTGTTGATTCAACTAGGGACCCAGTCGTCAGCCTGGTCATGGCACCATTAGGGGGCGACAATGGGGACCAAGTGGGATCGGCGGAAGAGAAGAAGGAGAAAACAAGACACGATCGATCGAACGACTCAAACCTGCAAAGGAGGAAACCGGTGTCAGCCTGGTCATAGCACCATTAGGGGGCACAAAACGGTGACCAACGGAGCGGGGGAGAGGAGGGAGAGAGATTAAACTGAGCAGAGGATCCTTCTGATCAACTGCTGATTCAATTAGGGACCCAGTCGTCAGCCTGGTCATAGCACCATTAGGGGGCGACAATGGGGACCGAGTGGGATCGGCGGGAGAGAAGAAGGAGAAAACAAGACATGGTCGATCGAACGACTCAAACTTGCAAAGGAGGAAACCGGTGTCAGCCTGGTCATAGCACCATTAGGGGGCACAAAACGGGGACCGACTGAGCGGGGGAGAGGAGGGAGAGAGGTCAAATTGAACCAAACACCCTTCCGATCAACTGCTGATCCAGCAAGGAACTCAGTCGTCAGCCTGGTCATGGCACCATTAGGGGGCGACAATGGGGACCGAGTGGGATCGGCGGGAGAGAAGAAGGAGAAAACATGAGACACGATCGATCGAACTACTCAAACTTGCAAAGGAGGAAACCGGTGTCAGCCTGGTCATAGCACCATTAGGGGGCACAAAACGGGGACCGACTGAGCGGGGGAGAGGAGGGAGAGAGGTCAAATTGAACCAAACACCCTTCCGATCAACTGCTGATCCAACAAGGAACCCAGTCGTCAGCCTGGTCATAGCACCATTAGGGGGCGACAATGGGGACCGAGGGGATCGGCGGGAGAGAAGAAGGAGGAAACATAAGGAAATTTGGCTGGCGCCTAAACGGCGACAACAAATGAAAGCAGCAACAATGGCGGGCAGCGCTATGAGCGACCCGAAGGCTTGGCAGACTTTTTGATCGGAAAGTACTGGAACGAGGAACTTGAACGTCAGCCTGGTCACAGCACCATTAGGGGACGGATTGAGAACCGAGGGAAAGTGCTGGAAGAGAGAAAAGAAATAAATACCGAGAGCAATGGGCTCATGTAGCGTTGTGGAGAAAGACTGGGGCGAAGTAGGAACAAAAGGGCTTATTACATATTTATCTATCTGCTGTTATTTACATACTTTATTACTTCATTAGGTCTAACAGCGACGGTATTAGTATTGATGACGCACACAGGGAATCGTATATGAACAAATAGGGGAGCAGGAAAGAAACAGCGCGGGGGGGGGGGGGGGGGGGCGAAACAGAGGCAAGATTAGAAACAAATAGCGTTAATTAGGCATAGGGAAGGAAAGATTGTAAAGCGCGGAGATATCAACCTATTAATCGACGACCGAGGGGGCGGGGGCGGAAATACGGAAACGAAATATGAGCGACAGGCAACACGCAGGGGATAGGCAGTAGAAAATAGACTACAGATCGGCACTTAGGTGGGAAATGGTGGAGAAGGTCGCGGTTTTACCGTATGTTCGAGCCCACCGGGAGGCGGTGCCGAGGGGGCGTTACAAGGTCAGCTGGAGGTCAGCGCATTTTGCCCGGGAGCCTCCCCTAGATCTTGACGCAGCCCCTAGGGCCAAAACCCTTTGGTTGAGAGCATCCAGTCTCCACACATGGAACACACACGCGAGGGGGGTGGGAGGGGGGGGGGGGGGTAGTCTTTCTTCCACAACTGCGAGCGATGGCCTAGACCAGGTACACTATGCCCCATCCGGTAAGGAAGCCTGGCGGGTTGCCGCCAACCCCCGCGTAGCGGGGGCGGGAGACAGTTTTAGTGAGTAGGCCGTGGAAACCGCCCCTCTTCTAGGGGCGCCGGAAGCGGGAGTCTCACACTATCTGGGCTATCTTCCCAGGTGTCCGTTACTGGATTTCTGTCTTCCTTAAACAAAAAAAAAAAAAAAAAAAAGTCTAGGGAGTTTAAAATCTAGGGATTTAAGAATCTAGTAATTTAAAGACTTAAAAACTTGAATTCCAAAATAAATTCAAAAATTCTAAAAATTTTAAAAATTCTAAAAATTCTAAAAATTCTAAAAATTCTAAAAATCCAAAATTTAAAATTCCAGGAACTTACAACCCCAAAAATACAAAAATTCCCTAAAATAATAAACAATTTTACTGTCCAAGTACTGTTCCCGTCCTGCGAGATTTTTCAACCCAAAAAAAAGTATTGCAAATTCCTCTAAGTTCGAAAACAAAAGTTATTTTTTTTTATTGTCCGAATCGAACACGTTATACGGATTCTACTTGAATTGACACGAACAACAAACGACCTAAAAAGCATTCGTAAAAACCCATGGTTATTGTAACGGAAAAAAAAACATTTACCGCAAACTTTTTTGGTTTTTTGAACAGTACCAGTCTGCCTGTGTGCAATATTCTGTAAAATCGCGAAAAACGCGTGTATGTATAGAATATAAAAGTTGTCGGAAAAACGCGGATATAAAACTTACTAAATCGTGTTTACGAAAGTTTTACGATTGTTACTAGCAGCGTGCTGGTCACTAAAAAATTTTACTTCCGTCCGCGATTTTTATTGCTGCTCTTTGTGAATGTATGAAATTGCAGTGTTTGTTGTTTGTTGCACTCGTATCGCTTCTCGTGCAATTATATAAATAAATCACAGAATGAACTATGTTTATATAAATTATAAAAGGAGTATATTGCAAAGTAAATCATACTGAAATTACAAAATTAATTTTAAACTGCTCAAACTGTATTTATAAAAACAAAATAAAATTTGCGAACTTTAAATAAAATTACTGTTTTAAATAAAATCAAATTTATTAATGTTATTAAGATAGTACCATAATAACTATCATAAATAAGTTATAAAATAATAAATTGTTTAAATACAAATTTCAAGACTAACAAATAAAGCGCTGATGTTTCAGTTGTCATTGGTGGAACATGAAAAATGAAGTAATAACACATATACTTTGTATTAATTTATTAGTGTCTCATCGTTTAACAATGATTATCTCGTGTTACAATCACTTTGGCTGTTTACACACAATTTGTAAAAACATTATAATATACAATAACTCTGTGCCATAAAATGTTTCGACTACATACATATGTAGAGGTATGTAGAACCTTTCACTTGTGACGAGTCGTTGAGCAATCATTATTGCTGTACGAACCAGACAGCGAGGGTCGATCGATTTTAACCCGCAAGTGGTGCTTGGGTCAGTTTGACCCCGTCGTAATTATCTCAAGAACATTTGTTTTGAATGAAGACAAATATGGCGGGTGGGATATTTAGCATAGTTCTTAATTATTACTTTTTATATCTCTAAAGCTTTAAATTTTTACATTTCAAATTATCAAATTTTTATATAGCTAAATCCTCAAATTCTTAAATTTCTGAAATTCCTAAATTCCCAAATTCGCAAAGTATCAAATTTAAAAACTTCTAAATACTTGAGTTCCCAAATTCTCAAACTTCCAAACCATTACATCCCTAAGTTAAATCTTCAAACCCCAAATTCCCCAATTCCCACATTCCCCAATTCCTCCATTTCCCAATTTCCACATTCCCCAATTCCCACATTCCCCAATTCCAACTTTCCCCCATTCCCACATTCCCCAATTCCCACTCTCCTCAATTTTCACATTCCCCAATTCCCACTCTCCTCAATTCCCACATTCCCCAATTCCCACTCTTCCCAATTCCCACATTCCCCAATTCCCACATTCCCCCATACCCACTTTCCCCAATTCCTAAATCCCCAAATTCCTACATTCCCCAATTCCCACATTCCCCAATTCCCACATTCCCCAATTCCCACATTCCCCAATTCCCACATTCCCCAATTCCCACATTCCCCAATTTCCACATTCCCCAATTCCCACATTCCCCCATTCCCTCTTTCCCCAATTCCCACATTCCCCCATTCCCACATTTCCCAATTCCCACATTCCCCCATTCCCTCTTTCCCCAATTCCCACATTCCCAAATTCCCAAATTCCCAAATTCCCCAATTCCCACTTTCCCCAATTCCCAAATCCCAAAGTCCCCAAATTCTAAAAGTACCAAACTCCCAAACTTCCAAATCCCTAACTCCCCAAATTCCCAAACTTCCAACTCCAAAATCCCCAAAATCCCCAAATCTCCAAATCTCTAAATTCCTCCAAACACTCCATCAAAACGTTCGAGTCCTCTCAAACCCAAGCACCACAACAGGGGTTGAAAAACGCAACGTGCAAAAATCTTTCCATCGAGTCTCCTTACATTGCCAATTCGAGGAACTTCAGAATACAGGATAATCCTATAACATCCAAGTGTGATGTATAATAAATGTGGTGGCAGTATCGCTAGAGGAAACAGGTAAAAAGATTTTCGCTATGCTTTCTCGCTCGTCATGTTATAAAGAAGTTTTGAACGAGAACGTCAACCTTGTTTGTATTTCGCTTTAATCTACGGGGTATTCTTTTTGATCAGGGATGCACAACCGACGACCCTTGGCCCACGGTCATATTTGTGCTGGAATATTTAAAAAATGAGAGACGGTAGTCCACGAGTTCCATTAGCTTTACTCGGTTACCCGAATTCCGTGTAATTTCATTTTTAATCGCCACGAATAGTGTGCACGAAAACCGAAAATGGAATGCAACGATGAGAATATAAAACCCTGCCTTTTAAACATTCGCTTTCATCCTGAATAATCGTTACTTCAAACTCTTCCGGCATAAATCACGCATCAAAATTTGCGTTCTTTTTACGAAGGAAGAGTTAACTGTTTAAAAAATCATCGGTGAATGCGGTCATCTGAAAAATGAATTCGTGCAGGATTTTTCTGGCAAACATTCGGAATAAAATTTAAACAGCTATGTAATACACTCAGTTCACATTTAAAGCGCTTAGTTTGCTATTCACGGAAATAACACGGTGCTCGCTAGAAATAACATCTCGGGTGAATTGATGATAGAAAATATGTTGATCGGTCTAAATCGTTTTCTAGATTCTAATAATATATCACAATGTTACTTAGAGCCAATTCAGTACCATCTCCAACACGTTGACCGCCATTTTGATTCAGCAAAATAATCAGAGGACCGTGGAGTACTGATGTATTATTAATTTTATCGAAACTTGTTCTATTTTTTTCGATTATTCGATTACGTTGTTAAGTTGGAAATCAAGTTGGGAATGATTTCTTATATTTATTTAGGTATCGTTTAAATTTATTTAGGTATTATTCAGGTTTAATTAGGTATTTACTTCGATGACCAATATTAGGTATTACAACATATGTTGATAAAGTCTTTCAAATCAGTTAGGCACTGTATTAGAAGCATAAAATTATAGAGGCCATAAATTCGATGATTGCAGCCACTAAACAGTTACAATTCGTCCAAACAAATAAAACAAATATTTTTTAAGTTAAAAATAAACAACATACAAATAATATAATTTTTATCCATACTAAAGACCTCTTCTTAGTCTGATAACAATTTATATGCATTTTTGTAGAATCCTCACACATTCCTACAAGTTGAAATTTGAGACTATCGGACAGAACTTCTGATCCAATATTCAAATTTGAAAGCTTTCTACATTTGCGACACGTAGGCGTTACAGTCACTCCACAGTTTGTACAAAAGTATGAAACTTTTTGAACATCCAAAATTTTCCACTGCACTATCATTCTAGAATTTGGTTTCCATACGAAATACACAGGTAGACCATACATACACAGGTAGGATTTAATTACCATCCCGACTTCAGACATCAATCATCGACCGCAATGGCAGTCAACGCGTTAACCAATCGAAAAATCGATCCGGTTCTCGTTAATTGCATTCGTTAGAGGTCAATCTCTTTCTTCGTCGATGCTGTAACGAGACATCCTCCTGCTTCGAGGACATGCTCTCGTAAAAGGAATAAAAACATCGAGCGGATTGATCTCGAACTTAAACGGTTCCCTCTTAAATCACGGCCAGCTAACGAGCTGCGTTCGCTTAAGTTCCCCAGCCTCGTTTCCCTGCTCGTGTACGTGCCACGAAACTCACAGGCAGACATTTATTTCGCGATCCCGTATGGCAAGTCTCTGATGACTTTGGGGATCGTGAGCGGAAGCAGCAAGCAAGCTCCGAATCGACGAAAAGTACCGTCAAGTGCATCGATACCTATTTGATTGCACGAAATCACCTATTTCTATCCTTGATTTCGCTTCGATAACCGCGATCGACGTCCGAATTTTGCTTCGATTACAGCGATAATTCCGGTGAAACGCACGAGAGCGTGCGAGTGGACAAACGGTGGGGAAACCAAAGAGGTATACAACCTCGCATATGTAGGATCAGAAGTGGACCTGCGTCTTTTGAGCAGCGTTCACTGAATCGTCGGAATCGACTTTGTTCTAGTTGAGAAATTAACACGTTCCGTGCCAAGTCATTTTTGCCTGACTTGTCGTTCAGGCCATTTGATATTTTGACTAAAAATTAATATAAATTATCACACAATATTTCATTACATCCTCAATACATAAGTAATCCTTGTTTTCTTTTGTTCTATACTGCATCTTGTATAATGCTTCATTTTTTAGGTAGAAATATAGTTTACAGAATTATATTTGTAATAAAATATATGTTTTCAGCGCATTGAATAAATATGACTGCGTGTACCACCGGTGGTACACGTGGCCTGACGATCAAGTTTACCATGTACCACCGGTGGTACACGTGGCACGGAACGTGTTAACTACCGTTTGTGTCTTAACATCTTGGGCAACTGGATGAACTGTGGACAAAATGGCGGACGAGCGGTGTATACAAAATGGCGGACAGAAGAAAGTTTAACTTTGACTAGTATCACGCATGTACAAGTACAATATAGCAAACATATCGATTTTAAACTAAAACATTATCATGTTTTGTTTTATAAACTAACACATGTCATGATTATAAAAACACAGAATTTATTATGTAAAAATAAGTTATATGTTTCTTAACACGTGCTAAAATTAATAATTACGTAACAACAAATTTTAGAAGAAAATAAGACACTCGTACAAAATGTCACATCGATCCAAGCGAGAATATAAAAACCTTGGACCCTAAATTATTGTACTATTTCGACCATCATAAAACTCGACTGAAATTAATGTTTCCTGTCTACACACGAGATTGCAAGCTCGCAACTCAGGCAATCTGGCATTGAACTTCAGGTTTCAGATATAACGCGGCACTGTATCAGTTTCTCGTTCGAGATGTCGGTTCCTGTTAAGCCTTACAGATATGATATGTCACCGATTGACCGGGACGGATATTGCGAGAGTTAACCAATGAAACATATCCACCAGGAACGAGGAAGAAGCGTGACATTTTCATGTGTACGCGAATCTTGCTAAATACATCAAAAGTTAGCTGACAAATATCTACCTAGAACAACGAATTTCTCAAAAATAACACTTTTAAGTATACGTTCTTTCAATAAGACGATATGTCAAAGTGCACGTCTTTTAACGTATACGTCACAACCTGCATACGAAAGTAGTTGATATTTCGTGCATTAATAGAAATATAGGTATTTTAAGAAAATTAGAGAAGGAGAAAGAAGGCTAAGGAAATAAAGAAAGTGAAAAAATTAGGAAGTGAAGAAGACGGGTGAAAAATTGTCATAAAATAGGTTCGACACTGTCTACCGTTGTTACGGTAAAGAGGAATATGCGCGACGAATGCGATCTTCAGTCTAAAACCCTGGAACTGTAACTCTGCAAACTCTCAAAAATCCAAAATTCCAAATATTGAAATTCAACAATTCCCAAATCCACAATTTTTGAATTCCCAAATCCCCAATTTCCCAATACCCTAATCCCCAACTCCCCCATTCCCACATTCCCCCATTCCCCCATTCCCCAATTCCCACATTCCCCCATTCCCACATTCCCCAATTCCCACTTTCCCCAATTCCTAAATCCCCAAATTCCTACATTCCCCAATTCCCACTATCCTCAATTCTCACATTCCCCAATTCCCACATTCCCCAATTCCTAAATCCCCAAATTCCTACATTCCCCAATTCCCACATTCCCCAATTCCAACTTTCCCCCACTCCCACATTCCCCAATTCTCACTATCCTCAATTCTCACATTCCCCAATTCCCACATTCCCCAATTCCCACATTCCCCAATTCCCACATTCCCCAATTCCCACATTCCCCAATTCCCACATTCCCCAATTCCCACATTCCCCAATTCCCACATTCCCCCATTCCCACTTCCCCCAATTCCTAAATCCCCAAATTCCTACATTCCCCAATTCCCACATTCCCCAATTACCACATTTCTCAATTCCCACATTCCCGAATTCCCACATTCCCCAATTCCCACTCTCCCCAATTCCTAAATCCCCAAATTCTCACATTCCCCAATTCCCACATTCCTCAATTCCCACATTCCTCAATACCTAAATCCTCAAATTCCCACATTCCCCAATTCCAAACCTAAAATTCCCAGTTAAAAACTTGTCATAAAACGAATAGGTCCGACACTTTTTACCGTCGCTATTACGACGAATGCGCGCGACATTAAGAGGTTAACATAACCTAGCCATGAAACGTTTAACGGTACGAGGTCGACGCGGAAATACAGCAAACATAGAACCATCAAATAAAGTGATCGTATAACCGATTATCTTGTCGATAACGGTGACAATCTGTTATATTCTGTCCGTTCCATGGAGTAATTTGCTGTCGAGCAGACATGCAAAACTCTGTGGTAGGGCTCGAACAACCGATAAAGCCCGGCTGAATAACGGCCATTAGCTGTAAGTTAAACAAAACCATCATTTCCGGGACGATCAACCTTAAGCGGACGAAACCCTTCATTTTTCATGTCCCCAGAAAGGCTGAAGAGACCATCAAACTCGCCGAACAATGGATGGATGAATTTCTGATGGCTTCAATAATCGTGCGCCACGGGGATGATTGGTGGAGCCACCAGAGCTCTATATATCGTTCGTTTCGACCGTTAATTATTGTTAGTATCGTTCGTGATTCATCGTACAATACGGGATGTAAAGCATATAGAAAATCTGACTCTCTCGGTTAATTGTGTAGATCGTAATTAACACGTGAAACGCCATGAATTTTTATTCTACAAATTCGAGTGGAAAGGTGAATTTGGTGGAAATAAAATTGGAGGGACTTCTGTTGTCAACATGGCGCTCAGTGGTAATTTTGCTGTCTTTTGACTTAAGGTAGGTACAATTTGTGTACAGTTAAAAACTTCCACTGAAGTATTTAACAATTAGAATCCCTATTCGTTAATTCGGGTATTTTCATGTTTGTGTCATTTTCATTTTGATAGGTTCAGTAGACTGCAATTGTCTGGTAGATAAAACAAGTTAAAATAATAATGTTACTAATGATATGCTAATAATACTGCTTAATAATAATTACTAATAATAATGTTACTTTGTAATAATTACTAATGATAATGTTACTCAATAATAATATCTAATGATAATGTTACTCAATAATAATATCTAATGATAACGTTACTTAATATTAATCATTAACAACAATATTGCTTAATATTAATAATAATGCTACTGATATGATGAAGAATTTAACCTATAAACATAATTATTTTGCTTTCGAAGAAACGAAAGGTTAAAAGTAGATAACGTGAGAGGGTAGAAATCGTTCATAGAAAAAGAGGACAAAATGGTTGTCTCAATTTGTGACGATGGCCTCGTGACGAATAAAAGGGACGGCGCGGCGATCAGGATCTCGCGATCGATCAGCGAAATCTCTGACGAGCTTTTCGTCAGTTAGCATTTTTCATCATCTTTAAAGGATCTCGCATGTACCGAGCAAAAACCTCTTTCTTGAACGTCTCAAAGTGCTTTCTGTTGGCACTATTCTGTCGCTCGCGCCATGCTGGCCTCGTTTTTCTCGTCTGCAGACCCCAATGCCCGGTAAAAACCGGCGAGAGGACCTTGAACTGGTAACCGGCCACGTACATCTCGTAAACCTACGCAGAAAAACAAAAATCGATATTAAAACACTACTATTAAATTATTTAAAAAATTTAGAAACTTAAACAAACTCAACAAAATTCGGGAATTCAAAACATTTGAAAAGTTGGCTAAAATTAAACATTTAAATTTGTGCTCACAAATTTGGCGTTCACGAAAAACGTTCATATCAGGAAAGTAATACGTAAAGATAAAATTTGAAAGAATGAAAATGTCAAAGAGTACAAAGCTTAAGCTCAAATCCACTATCGCCATAAAGCACATCCGTGGCTCTCTGAAATATATCTTTACTAAAGTGCATTTCGAAGCAAAATAGAGGCAATATGTTCCAGTTGTGAATATATCGAGGAATATTCGATAAACGTTTGTATTCATACTGCAATTCAAATTTTTCGTTTACTCAACACCGGATCCGATTACTTTATTCAGTTCGTTGACTGATAATTTTGGAAACGTTTCTCTTCAGTTTTATAACCGAAATGCATATTTAATTTTTCATTAAAAATGCAGAATCATAAAAATACAGAAATACATATTTAACACATTGACTTCATATGTGAGTAGCTGTGCATATGTGAATTGCTCTGCAAGGTCCGTTGAATTAATTTACTTGAAGAGCAAATGTGAAGAGCAACTTTTGTGATCTCTTAATATTGAAACAATGACATGTACTAATACCTTAATGTATGAAATTGAAAAAACAAATACTCCTACTCTTAATAATTTGTATTCTCCCCATGTCTGACCACAAGTCGACAGTGCTATACGAACCGAAAAAATAAACGATATTTTTGAACGATAACGTCGCTGACCACAGTAGAAACATTCGAAAACTTACGAGAAGCTAAATGTTTCGACGTGGAAGATTCGCGAGTGGAACGTTCCGATAACAAGCAGGAATCCGCGTTCGATTCGATCCGAGGTAACTGCAACCAAGCGAGACGAGATTGTGAACGGCAAACGACTGAACCAGATTCTTTACGACCCAGCCTCGGGATTCGATACCTCGGTGTTCGAATTTAAAATCCACAGAGATTTGCTTCGATCGTTTCGCAACCACGAAACACCGTAAACGCGCCACTATCTAAGCATATATACGTGTACGCGTGGAAAGGCATGAATAACGAAAAAAACGATTACACCCTCGAAAAGAAATTTAAACGGTTTTCCCATCAATTCTACTTTGATTTTGTACAAAATGACTTTGATACTCTCTTTTTTGTACAAGATTGTAGTTCAATGGCATATAATCGATTATGAAAGGTATGACACGAAGAGGTACATTAAAATAAGTAACAAATAATATTAAAATAAAATAAGTATAAGTACATTGATGTGAAGCTTGTCTCTACGCAACTGGTGCCTCTATGCTGTGTCTATTGCTAAGACAAAATGGCTGCCTCTTCGTTAAAATGGTGGATCAAGCTGCATATTTATTTCGTTAATACATTCAATAGAGTTAATACATGTATACATTTAATTTTCGATTATTTATGCTCAAAAATAATGAAGGATTTGCTGTGAAGAAGTCTGTAATTTCTGTCAAGCAGAATCTGTAATTTTTAGGTTAGGCAACCTGTTTGGGAGACATCTGTACATGAAGAGAAACTGCGAAATTATATGTACTTTCACCTTTAATTATATGTAAGTATATGAACCTTTACTTTCAACTCTATATAAGTGTATATAATTTTACCTTTAATTATATGTACAATTGTATGTTTCACCTTTGACTACATATAAGTTATGTAGCTGTACCTGCAGCTATACCGTTATACATATGTAAATTGATTCATTACCTGTCTCAACAAAGAACCCTCCATTTTGTATTAAAAATATAAAAGTACCAATACGATAATTCTCCCTAAATTCTAAGCTTTAAATCAATATACAGTACCACTTTGTTCCACTTTTATATGATACGTTCCACTTGAACCAACTTCACTTTCAAAACACTCAGCGAAGTGATATATCGTGTAAAACAAGAAAACTGAACTATGCGAGCAATAACAATATTGAGAATCCAGATGTCCCTTTATTTCCCCCGTTCCACCGTTTGCGAAATCGAAAAAGTATTTCTTAAGTCCGGGTATCGTTCTGTTTTCCACGATAACCCGCAGCGAGCGCGCAACTTCGCGAAACAGTATTATAGTCTCTTCTTCCTATGTTTTGCAACTTTTTGCCGCGTAACGCGCTGCCTGTTTCAAAAGTTTCCGTAAACGTCCCATAGATATCCTGAGGATAGTGACATTTCCATAGGAAACACCATGTTTCCGACATTAGAATGGTAAGGAGGAAGGGAGCACCGCTGGCAATCTTGCGGAGGGTCTGCCAACCTAGACAAGTCAGACAGTCCTAACAGACGGGATACACCGTTCCTGTTACTCAGCCTGGATGCATCTTCCTGAATAATCGTACGTAACAATGGTAAGTCATACGTGACATGCCGTACGCAAACCTGCCAGACACGTTCTGATTACTCGGCTTGAGATAACGTTACTGTTACACTTTGACGATCGGTTTCGTGAAAATAACTTACATGATATTCGCTTGTACTTGAGGGTTTCTCAAACATCTGCAAATTTGTAAATTAGAAAAAATTCTATTTTAGTAATTAATCAGAACTTTTAAATAATTATTATGTTTCGCACTTGGAGATCTGTGACGAATGTATGTGTAAATGAAAACAAGAAAAATGTCATTTAATCACTATCTTCCTCCTCCTATTATTATTAATAATTTCTTCAATTATTCTGATAAATTAATAAACCATTCCACGTTTATTTTTGTCATTTCTACCTTTAACATTTATTATACATTTTCGTGTACCTTTTGTATCTACATTTAATGTATTAAATATTTTAATTAATTGTTCGAAAGAAAGTTGACTAAAATTGTAGATTGAATAAACAGAACGTTCGCTTGCTAGATTATACGTATTTCGCCATGATACGTTTGAAACTCGTGTAATCAACGAAACACTCATGTTGAAAACCAGTTGTTACCACACGCGTGTAATTATTCACTGACACGTCTAGGAAACAGGGAACTGAAGATTAGACGCCGTCTATCAATTCCTTTTGACGTTGTCGGAACCATCATAGACGCGTTTCCGCTTTGCAGATGCGGTGTTCCTTTGCATTAATTACAACCAATCCGCTGTCGTCTATGGCTTAACAAATCCCATTATCCGCCCTTTGCTAGTCTTCCAAATTATACAAAAATTTCTTGCATTTATTTAATTGCATTCAAACTTTTATTTTTTATATATTTTTTTATTTTAAGCGTTTGTATATCTACTTTATTTCCATTAATTCTCTACCTACTTCTCACAATCGCAAACAATTAAAACACAGACCAATAAAGAACAAAGAGAGCAGAAAACAAGAATTGAAAATTACTGTGGAACATCATCCTTTATGTAGACACTTGCCTAGTTGATTAATAAAACTGAATTGTCCGTTGTAACGTATGTTCATTCTACTCGATTATCCGTCTTAATTAGCCGGTGAACGAGAATTAATTCCCTTCACAGTATATCCCGCGGGTCACATTCTTGCGGCTGCTGGTGTAAAACATTTCTGGCTCTTGCAACACAAGATAGTCACAGGGCACCTGTTTGTCCCGAGTTTCAACAGAACACAGATTACATTACACAACATAACCGAGTTGACGTATCTTGCTAATTAGCGTGTCTGCGCGTTTTGTTTTTGTCAAAGAATTCTATTTGTACCGCGCGGCGCGACTGTTTCAAACGATTATACAGTAGACTTTTGTACAATACTATTCTCATGGGCGAGTAACAACAGAATTTTTGTGATATTGGGGATATGGAGAGGTCTTAATGTAAGGCTTATTCAAATTCTGTTAACAATGTGACGGATAATGTACACGGTGGGTTTGGTATTATTTATAACTCTAATATTTCGTCGTTTAGGGAGTGGAAATAGAATGCATGTTGTGTGGAAAATAGAGAATATGGGGACGCGTTGAAGTTGCAATGTGTGGAAATTGTAGAATGTGGAGATATGGCGCGTGGAGATACGGTGCGTGGAGATACAGTAAGTGAATATATGACGCGTGGAGATACGACGCGTGAAGGTACGATGCGTGGAGGTACGGCGCGTGGAGATACGACGCATGGAGATACGGCACGTGGAATTACGGCACGTGGAGTTATGGCGCGTGGAGTTACCCACGCGTGGAGTTACGGTACGTGGAGTTACCCACGCGTGGAATTAGCCACGCGTAGAATTATAGCGCGTGGAGTTACCCACGCGTGGAATTACCCACGCGTAGAATTACGGCGCGTGGAGTTATGGCGCGTGGAGTTATCCACGCGTGGAATTACCCACGCGTGGAATTACCCACGCGTAGAATTATGGCGCGTGGAGACACCCACGCGTAGAATTATGGCGCGTGGAGTTACCCACGCGTGGAATTACCAATGCATAGAATTATGTTGCGTGGAGTTACCCACGCGTAGAATCACGGCGCGTGGAGTTATGGCGCGTGAAGTTACCCACGCGTGGAATTACCCACGCGTAGAATTATGGCGCGTGTAGTTACCCACGCGTAGAATTACGTCGCGTGGAAAACACAACGCGTAAAAATTTGTTGCATCCAAATTCCAACACGTGGAAATTGCAACGCGTGGATATGCCACGCGTCCAAATGGCAACGCGTGGAAATTCCAACGCGTGAGAATTCCAACGCATGGAAATCACAAGACATGGGAATTACAGCGCGTGGAGATACCAAGCATCAAATTCACAACACGTATACCTTCCACCACGTGAAAATAACAACGCACAGAAATTACAACGCGTAGAACTACATTTCGTAGAAACTCGACGCATTCAAATCACAACACACGAAACTTACAACAGATAGAAATGACTACACTACCCCGCGTGAAATTACAACGCCTTTGCAAGGCCTTGCAACCTCTTAAACACTTCACCCCAGTTTCTAAGTCTCTCGTGTAAGAAAGATCGCTCCCAAACGAAGGATACTTCAAGTTTTTGACCTCCGAACGTAATAACAGAAATTCCCCTTCCGTTATCCAGCTTTCCCTTTAGACCAGAAATAATTGCGCGCTGTTCCGCTTGATAACGTTGGCCATGTACGCGCACACATACGCGCGGTTGCACGAACACCTATAAATAAACGGGGTATTCCGTATTCCACGCGTGTTGGTGCACGAAGGTTAATGATTAGTGCGAGCGCAGAGCACAACGGGAACGCTTCAGCATCTCTGTATTCCTCTTCGTGGCGTAGAAACAAGGGGAACAAGCAAAACCACAGCGAGTATGCTCGAAACACGAAAGAACGATCGCTGGCTGCGTCTACAGAAATTGCGTAAATTTACATTAATACAACGTCCGAATATCGTTTGAGCAGACCACCGCCGAATAACGGTGGTTCTGGATACCTTGAATTCCACGGATGATTCCGTTCGCTTTTCAAAAGTTTCTCGCGTTAGGCAACCGCGGTTCTCTATATTCCACCTCGTCGATCATGTTACATTAGAATTACTTTTCGCGCGTTCAGGCTTCACATCTAATTAAATATTGTATAATCCTTTGAATAAATACTCCGATAAGCACTTCATTTTAATCTGATTAAATAATCATTTAATAACCAAATGGTTTGATTAAATATCTAGTATAATCTGATTAAATGTGGTGTTTGGTTTGAAACATTTATTCCAAATGATTTAACTGAATGACATAATCATCCTAATTTTATAGTGATATTAAATAACCTGAATTGAGTTTAATGATACAAGTACCTAAATAATTTGGCAACACTTTGCGTAAAATCATAACACACGATTGAGGAACGGAGTCATTTATTTGAAACTGCATATAAGAATGTTCAATTAAGAAAAAAATGATTTCTACTTAGCTCTTGCTGAGGTACAATAGTACGTGTCGAAAAGAGCATCCTCATAGAAATTCGCTGATGAATACCCCGCGAAGATCACGCATTAAGGTCATACGTGACGATGCATCCAAAGGAGCCGGTGAGTTCGGTAAACAGCGACGCATAATTTTTCCAGATAACGGCGGTGCCAAGTGAAACCAACCGAGACCGAAAAGTAAATCTGATAATTGAGTTTTATGCGATCGCACGTCGGTACAAATCCTCGCGAATAAAGCGTACCAACGTAACGCGTCTTCCCTTATCTTACAATTCCCGACAGCGAAGGTATCCGATGGATAAAACGCCAGCTGGCGAGAGATCCTTCCATTTGGATCGTTGCGACGGCAGAAATGAGGCTCTACGCGAGATTTTAATGCACAGATTCGAGTGTGTATGTCGTTTTAAGCGGATAGAAAAGTTGGATGTTTGAATGATCGTCCATTAAGCGGTGACGACGATAAATGCCCTGTGATGAGATTCGAAAAAGTGCAGATGGATTACCTTGGATGCAAATATCGTGTTAGGACAGTGATGGGAATATTAAGTGCTAGATGAAGGGGACGTGGTGCGATAGATCAGATTTATGTGGGCTTTGAGGTTTTATAGTTTGGGTGGAAGAAATTTAGAGTAAAATACTAAATAGAGTAAATAGAGTAAATAGACTGAATGGACTGAATAGACTAAATAAACTAAATAGACTAAAAATTAGGAAATTTGGAAATTTAGGATAATTGAAATTTAGAGTATTAGAAATTTAGAATACTAAAAATTTAGAATACTAAAAATTTGGAGTACTAAAAATCAAGAATACTTGAAATTTAGAATACTAAAAATTTAAAATAATAAAGATTTAGAATATTAAAAATTAAGAATACTACAAATTTGAAGTACCAAAAATCTAAAATTCCAGAAGTGTAAAATATAAAAAATTTATAGCACTAAAAATTAAAAACTCAGAAATCCAAGTAATTCCTCTTTCAAATGTCCACAATCAAACTTTTACACAACAGAATCCAAATTTACTTCACAATAAAATTAATTAGGGAGAATCTACATCGTAGACAATACCGTGATTTACAAGGACCTGTTATATAGAACACGATGAATCCGATACTAATTATATCAGACCCAATTATACTTTTACATGTACATTTACAATTGATAATTACATTTCCACTGAAATGCTTCATTAAAGCTCGATTTTACGAGTACTTTCTTCAGGTCTGTATTTCTTTTCCGCCAAATGCATCCGCCATTGTCAGATCGATGCATTTACAAAAGCTTCTCGCTGGAACAAGTTCACCGTGAACGGTAACGTCTTTATCGGAATCGAGTTAATTACAACATATCAATAACAGCCGCTATTCAGTGAGCAATTTCATCCGGTTAATAAGCGACGGAAACGAAACGGAAGAGAGGAAAGAAATATCGTTGAAGAATGAAGTATGAGGGAGATTGGACAATGGTACGAGTCCACTTAAATCAACCATTTACTTGCTAATTGCCACGAAAATTATATTTAACTATTGCTGAAAATTATCTATTGAAGAAACTGATTTGTTCATTTTTAACTGAGTCAATTAAAGTTTCATCGTTCTGATATTTATACTCAGAAAGGCGACCATTTTGTATACCTCATGTTATAGGATGTGGAGATATGACGCGTGGAGATATAACGTGTAAAAATACGGCGCGTGGAGATACGGTGCGTGGAGATACGGTGCGTGAAGATACGGCGCATAGAGATACGACGCGTGTGGAACTACAGTGCGTGGAGTTATGATGCGTGGAATTGCCCACGCGTAAAATTATGGCGCGTGGAGTTATGGTGCGTGGAATTAACCACCCGTAGAATTACGGCGCGTGGAGTTACCCATGCGTAGAATTACGACGCGTGGAGTTATGACGCGTGGAGTTACCCACGTGTGGAATTAACCACGCGTAGAATTACGACGCGTGGAGTTACCCATGCGTAGAATTACGACGCATGGAGTTATGACGCGTGGAGTTACCCACGCGTGGAATTAACCACGCGTAGAATTACAGCGCGTGGAGCTACCCACGCGTGGAATTACGGCGCGTGGAGTTATGACGCGTGGAGTTACCCACGCGTGGAATTAACCACGCGTAGAATTACGACGCATGGAGTTATGGCACATGGAGTTATCCACGCATGGAATTAACCAAGCGTAGAATTATGGCGCGTGGAGTTACCCATGCGTAGAATTACGGCGCGTGGAGTTATGACGCGTGGAATTAACCACGCGTAGAATTACGGCGCGTGGAGTTACCCACGCGTGGAATTTAAAATTTGGAATTACGTGCGCTCTAAAATTTGCTAACTGAAATTAACGTACTCTAGAAATTCTATATACAATTATTAACTAAAAAATCTATAACAATAATTAGTCAGTGACTACTCCTGAATTTCCAAATATAACAAAACTAATCGTACTTCATCAATTAGAAGTTAAAAATCGGCCTTTGTTCGCAGCGATAGAATAATGTGAAAATAGCTTCGTGCTTCGTTCCCTTTCAATGTGCTCGATTCGTCGATTCGCGGCATTGAAAACCGAGCCGATTGACGAGCTCGAAGCCAAGGTAATCGTTCAATCGACGAAATCAGGTGAGGCAAGCTGTTTTCTTTCTGTTTGATTCGTGGCTCAGCATCTCGAATGCTCGCGTGTCTCCGCCACTCACGGCAATGGCATTCCTCGCCGTCGAATCAATTTCGTTGCCGATCGAAAGTCAATCTTCGAAATGAACGTCGAAAGGTCAATATTGAAACGAGTCGCTCTGAAATTCATTGAGACGCGATCAGTTTGTTGCTGGCGTAATATTTTGAAGCATGCCGTTCGCGCCGAATTTACCAATCGTTCCTCATTGTTCCCTCGCGATATAATGCATTTTGAATAACTGTATCAAAGCGACGTTCAATACCGTAATTTTCTATCCGTTTTCTTCACCAATTTTTGTTATTAATTTTGAGAGACAATTGATGAAATGATTAATAATTTTGATAATATTTAATGATTTATGATATTGATATATTGATAGGCAATCAATGAAACATTTAATAATTTTGGACCAATAATTTTGATAAAATTTAATGATTTATGATATTGAAATATTGATAGACAATTGAAATGATTAATAATTTTGAACCAATAATTTTGATAATATTTAATGATTTATGATATTGATATATTGATAGGCAATCAATGAAACGTTTAATAATTTTGGACCAATAATTTTGATAATATTAAATAATTTAAAATATTGAAATATTGATAGACAATTCAGAAAACAATTATTAATTTTGAGCGAATAATTTTGATAAGATTTAATGAATTAAAATATTGATACATTGATAGATAATCACTGAAATGATTAATAATCTTGAACCAATAATTTTGATATTATTTAATGATTTATGATATTAAAATATTGATAGACAATCAATGAAATGATTAATAATTTTGAATCAATAATTTTGATAATATTCAATGATTTATGATATTAAAATATTGATAGACAATCAATGAAATGATTAATAATTTTGAATCAATAATTTTGATAATATTCAATGATTTAAGATATTGAAATATTGACAGACAATCAATGTCACGATTAATAATTTACAACTAATAATTTTGATATATCGAAGTATTGATAAGGAATCGATAAAACAATTAATAACTTTAAAGAAAGCTCTATCCCTTCGTGCTTAAGTAAAGTTACCCCCAAGTTGGTAATTATGCGCTGGCAAAGTTTACGATGCAGGAAGTAATTAATGTAAATGAATTCAACGAGCTTCGTAGCGATTTCTTTAAAGTTTCATAAAACGGAAACTACTTACCCGATTGACTTTAAAATTTTGTGATAGACAAATATTTTTGTATTGGTTTAAAACTTATGGACTCACTTGTATATCATCAAAATTTCATCGATAATAGATTTATGGTCATTATTTAATTATAAACGATTGATACTTTCAATACGATTTCGATCGTTTTACGTTCAAACTGCGAGTTCTCGATGATCGATGGTTCCGCGATAACGAGAATGATAGACCGGGAAAAAATTGCAGACCAGGAAGATTCATGATCAACTTGATTCGCAGATACTAGATAGCAATCGAAATCGTTCACGACTTTGATTACTCGATAAACAAATCTTTCAATCAACGCGTTCGATATAATCTAGTAAATAATACAACAAATTCATTGACCTAATCACTCATTCATAAAATCAACGACATCGACAAAAGTCAGCTAACGTATCGTTGACAGAGCATCCCACAATTGATGCAGCACGCTAATTCCCGAAGTAAGTCGTTGTTTCGGCGATCGCATTCACGGCGAGCCTAATTGCCGAAAGGAGCGTAGAGAAAACACGTTGCACCGGATCAACGAGCAATAGAAAAGCTGCGAATGTGTCTGTGCTCGTTTGCGAGGGCGGCGGAAACGTGTTGCTCCGGCCGGAGGCGGTGAAACAACGCGCTCGCGAAGCGGGTTGAAACAGCGAGGGTGGCACGGTGCATCCTCGGGGATGGAAAAAGAGAAGAGGGAACAGGGTGGAAAAGACAAAACGGGATAAACCGAGGTGCACGAAGGTCGAGGGAAACCGGTTGCTCGACGAAAGAATGGCGCGACAGGATTGTATTGGATCGAGGGGTCGGAAAGAACGGAGCGGCGCGAGTACAACAAGAGGGTAGGAGAAACGAACGATATCCATTCTCATTCCTCCGTGGGGAGTGGATGTTGTGCGAACGAACCGCAGAGAAGACGCGAATACCAATGTACCAGGGGCCACGTAGCTCTCCGGACAGGGAACGTGTTACGTTTGCGACCTAACACCAGTTTACTCGCGCCTGTGTACGTCCGCTTTTGCCCCAGTGTGTTATCCGCCCTACGTGGCCATGTAGATTTACACCCGTTTTATTGCCGTCGCTGTGGCATACTTCGTTCTACGGATACGGGGTTACGTGGCGCTCGGATTTTCGCCGCATGATGGAATTTCGTTATTTCCAGGAAACCTGGGGACGGGGTTGTTTCGCGAACGTCGACGCCGATGGGAAAAAACCTGGACGCAGACCTGTCTAAGCTCATCGCTCTTCTCTTTTCTTACGTATCGATTATAAGAAAATTGTATCTGACGAGTTACGTGACCTTCACCCTTTATTACGTACCTCGAACATTTTTCAACCCTTCGAGTAAGTGAGGACCTGAGAAATTAAATTCAGTAAAACTGTAATAAGAAAGTTGCATAGTGGGATAATGAAAAATCAATGTAACACTGCAGGCACGTGGTGTACAATGTCTGACATATCGTTAAACTTACTACTGCTACGTGGCTGATATTGGTTTATACTATTTTGCTCAGAGTTGAGTTTAATAGTTCGGCCCATAAGCACATTCTATTCATCTGAGACACACATTGATTACCACAGTGAAGTTCAACGTATGCCTATCGTAATATTGTATATAAATTACATTGGATACAAATTATTAAGAATGGAAGCACTTAATTCAAGTCCACTTAATCCCTCCACTCTAATACTCCATACTGTAAACTCTCAAGAACGTGTATCACCCACATCAAAATCTACATACCATTATTTATACATGTATACATAAGTATATGTGTGTATAAGAATATACACACACGTATAAGATACACTTATGACGTAACAAAGAAATTACGATTATTCCTGTCAGATGTAGCAGTATCAGAAAAGCTTTCAATTTAGTTTAACGACGGCAAGTAGATGTTCGCCGTAAATTGTTAACGGGTGCGGAAAGTACAGTTTGAAACACGAATTACCCTTCGCACAGCTACTAGAACGTGCACCCTCGATATGCAAACGTTCGATTAGACGGCGCGGGATGTATCAAGTTTAAATTGAATAATGCTTGTTCGGTGAAATGAGCCTCCATCGCACGATAACGACGGCAATGATAATATGTAATTCAATTAATGTCTCTGGGGCGTGGGATTTGCTTGTACGAGTTCTGTACTATGAAACTACCCCATGTTCCTCCGATGCTTCCATTTGATGTTCTCTGATATTCCGATGTTCCTACACGAATACATGGTTCGCCACGTTGTTCATGTACCGTGTAAATATACGCCCTTTCATTTTTCCCCCCAGGTTTCAATATCGTGTTGTCGATACACGAGTTTCCTTTTGTTCGAAAATTCGCAGTTGTGCAACAACGATAGGGGTAATAACATTGCACGTTGTCGGGTTTAACTCGATTTCGTAGCTTTCGGGGCTGATTAAATTTCTTATAATTCGCGTTAATTTCATTATACTGTTTAATCGATCGATCGGGGGAATTTAAGAAACGGAAATGGGAGGACAGTTCTAAATACATACTGTTAACAATAAATAAGATTGCATGATTTGAAATATGCTAAATAATTCTTTTTTTTAGCATTAATAATTCATATTATAGCGTGCCGCGTTAAATGTGATCGATACTGGGTTAGCTGACGTGATCGTTAAGTGCCATAGAAACAGCCATGTGGCACTCGATATTAAAACATGGACTTCTCGAAAGTCTCATCAAGATTTTATAACTGACTTGAAAGTACACTTAACCTTTTTATCCCCTATCGCTACCATCGTATTTATCGAATACAAACACCCAATCAATATTTTAACCACATACCTGCGTATTCCTCGTGTACCCATATCCCATGAATCTCTCATCGTGTGGCGGAACAATATCTCTAGCCACGTAGAAAGGTTCGTAGAGGAATTCGAAATTGGTCACGTCGTGGCTAATGTACACCTTGCCGCTCCTCACGTTTTCAAAATTCCTATGATTCAGAGCGGTATCCAGTATCCATCTGAACAGTAACCAAAAAGGAGGGTTATATTTGTATATCTCGAGGGCAGGTAGAGGACAACATGTACGTACCTGGTAAAATTGGTGGCGAACTGATTGTGGATGAAGACCTTCTGATGAAAGGGTCTGGCCAGCCCTTTCCTCGCCAACCGGACCAGCTCCGTTTTATTCTGAGGGAACCTGACGCGCGAGTCCAGCTCGTACGTCGGTATCACGTAGGCGCACTTATCACAGCTATCGGTTCTCAGGAACTCGTCGAGAGCCCCGGTCAAATTGTAGCTCGGCACAATATCGACGTCTGTCAGAAACACGTAGTCGGTCTGACAGTTCTTTCTAGCTAGGTTCCTCATGTGATTCTGAGGATAGACGTTGTGTATCCGCCAATTGGTCTGCTCGTTGGAGATCCCGTTCATCAGCTGGTTCAACGTCCCTTCCGGTTTGGCACAGTCCACGGTGTCGGGTAGTTCGTGATCCACCGGCTGCTTCTTCGGCGGCCTGTTCCTCGGCACGGCCAAGGAAAACGACACCCTTTCCCTTATGGGTTCGTAGCATCTTCTAAGGTAGACCAGGTACTTCTGAAGAACGTCGAACTCTTCGTCACCGGCAGCGTACAAGGCTACCGACATCGGCCCTGTCCAGTGATGGGCAGCCTGCACCAACGAGTGAAGCTTCTCCACCGAACTCTGGGTAGCCAAACAAACCCGGTAAGCTTGCGATAATTCGATGAAACTCGAACCGACCAAAACGTGGTCGAAAGTCCGGAACATTCTACGGGCGTCCCATCGACCTAGCCTTACGTTCAGCTTCAAGCTGCTCGCGTCAGCTTGCAACGGTTGGTAATCCTGCGTTACGCAGTCCGACTGTTGTTGCTCCTTGATTAAGGTGCCAAGATTCCATTCGGTTATGACGTTTGATTCCATATCTCTGGGCACTTCGTCCGGGATACAGGTTTCTGACTGCAGCAACAGGAAAGTCAACAGCATATTCGACAGGACCAGAACAACCACGCTTTTCAGACTGAGGTTCCATGGTCGGCAGCCAAACTAAAAGAAACAGTTTCAACTGTGGTTATTTGGATCGTCGAAAGATTTAATAACTGTTATTGTTTACTCAACGCATATAACTTAAATCGATTTGAGAATTTATTATACTCTTGAAATATTTAATTATTAGATATACTACTGTTTTTGATAGAATAGATATGTCAGTAAAAATTATTAGGTAATTTATTAAAAAAGTTCAGAAGATATAATGTTAGTATAGTTTAATAAAAATGAAGTTAAGTTTTTCGTTAATTACTCGATGCAATGATAAATTAAAGGATAATTTATTACAATTATAACTTTGAAAGTTTGCAGCAGTTTCAAAGCAAAAATCATACTACAGCTGTTTCCTGCAAAACATCGTGTAAACAAGTATTGCGATAAGAAACAAAGTACTTAGTAATGGTGTATTGGATCTGTCCAAAGCATGAACCGTGTTACTTGTTTTATCACCTTAATTACTGCGTCATTAGTTTGTTGCTGCCAGCAGCATTGCAGAAATAAAACAGTGAACTTCATAAACTATTAAGCTTGTTACGCTATTCAGTGCTTCTTGACAATTCATTCTTGTCTTTGTAATTATTCAAGTTAAGTGGATTTCTTAATCTTTTGGGAAATAGGAAGGAAGAATAAGATGGGGAAATGTGATGAGGTTGATGTTTCTGAGGTTTTGAATTTCTGAATTTCTGGATACCTAGATTCCCAGATTTGTGTATTTTAAAATTCTTACAACTATGAATTCCTACATTTTCAAATCGCTACAACCTCTAAATCCCTACATCCCCAAGTCCCTACATCCCCAAATTTCTACATCTCCAACTTCCTTACATCCCCAAATTTTTACATCTCCAACTTCCTTACATCCCCAAATCTCTACCTCCCCAAATTTCTACATCCCCAAATCTCCACATCCCCAAATTCCTACATCCCCAAATCTCCACATCCCCAAATCTCCACATCCCCAAATCTCCACATCCCCAAATCCCTACATCCCCAAATTCCTACATCCCCAAATCTCCACATCCCCAATTCTCCACATCCCCAAATCCCTACATCCCCAAATCTCCACATCCCCAAATCTCCACATCTCCAAATCTCCACATCCCCAAATCCCTACATCCCCAAATCTCCACGTCCCCAAATCTCCACATCCCCAAATCTCCACATCCCCAAATTCCTACATCCCCAATTCTCCACATCCCCAAATCCCTACATCCCCAAATTTCCACCTCCCCAAATTTCCACCTCCCCAAATCCCTACCGCCCCAAATTCCCAAATTAAAAATTTTACTACCCCCATCCCCCACCTAATAAAACATCCCCAGCATCTCAATTTACACTGTCACAGTTCAATCATAGCCCCAATTCATTCTACACACCCCTAATTCAATTTCACCTAAAAAATGTTCATAAAAATATTCAGTCGTGAATAAATCAAGGAAGATAAAGCAAACACTGTCCCATGCAGATAAAATGAAATACCGTCTCCAGTTCTTAACATAAATATTGTTAATGTTAAAAATGCCACGCCCAAAGGTTGATACGAGACAAAGTCTATAAGACGACTTTTATAAAATTGCATTGCAGAGAATAATAAGGGAAAGATACATAATCCACAGAGACCGGGTTTAATCAAGTTTTACTATGTAAATAATACCTTCTCTCTGTAGGATAAAATTTCATTAAATATTCTGTGTATTAAAATTGTATTTTTTTATCATGGTGACTGGAACAAAGCAATTTAAATAATTATCTTATAAGGATACTATATGAAATCACAAATGTAATGTTCGTTAATTAAAATCGATTGGGAAATAATTTTATCTGCATATTTTATGACGTACAGACTTTTTATCAGAATGTAATGTAAAGTATATGAAACGTAAAAATATAAATGTTAATTAATTAATTGAGAGAATAATATTAATTAATATAATACTGATGGATTACTTGCAATAATTTTAATTATACAAATTAAAATGAATTTTAATTATATCAAATACGTTTTCGATGCACCATAAAAGAATTAGTTTTTAAGGATAAATCAATCGAGCACATTCGAAAATAATTCCATCGAAGAAATATTCCTTTACATCGTGTTTTTCGTTCGTTTCGACCATCTTGACAAATGTTATCTTACCACCGACATCGTATTTTCATTCCATTTCGCTGCTTTTTGCCAGCAAGAAACTCTGCTTCGCGCGATGTTCTTCATTTTAGAAATTCACGTTTATTTTAATTACCCTTCCCCCGACATTATCGTGTCCCTCATCCGACGTCTTTCGTCGAGCGAATCGATACAGTTCCCCATACACTCTCGATAAAATCGCGATAGGGAAAAGAAAGCAGTTCAGAAAGTATGTATACATAGGGGGAATGAAAGTCAGCGAGATGGATCGTGGCACTCGTGATAATAGCGCAATTACAGAGGTAAACGGAAGAAACAGATTATAGGTGTTGTGGAGCAGCCACCGAAGTGCACGACAGAATTCCAGTCGGAATCCAGTGAAATTTCACGTGGAAACAACGGCCAGAACGATAATGGATCGTACAACTTTCCAGAGTCCGTTAAAATCGAGCTCATATATAAACCAGCGAGTCTGAATGGGCCGAGTGTTTAATGAGCAAAATACTAGTTCGCACCTTTGGCTGGATAATCGCCACGTCCAATAATGCTATCTTTACTGAAATCGTGCGAAATACCGTGCTAGTTTTGTTCCTGCGATCGTGCATGCATTATGCGATGTACTGTTTACGAACAACGTGTGTCGCGCAATTCATTCAGAAGTTATGTTGCTACGATAAGGGATATGGTCTACAATAAAATTATGTTTTGGTTAAATTTTTTTTAGGAATGTTAGAAATGATATATCGTGTGATGATTAATGATAAATTACAATATTTATAATTTTTTAGGTCCCAAAATAACAAAGTCTGAATTAGAATATACATAATTGCAACGACACTAATTTCATACATCCCCAATTCCAAGATCGCTAAATTCTCACATCCCCAATTCCAACATCCCTAATTTCCCACATTCCCAATTGTAAGATGGCTAATTTCCCACATCCCTAATTTCCCATATCCCCAATTCCAACATCCCTAATTTCCCACATCCCCAATTTCACGAGTGCTAATTTCCCACACCCCCAATTCCAATATCCCTAATTTCCCACATCCCCAATTCCACGAGTGTCAATTTCCCACACCCCCAATTCCAACATCCCTAATTTCCCACATCCCCAATTCCAACATCCCTAATTTCCCACATCCCCAATTCCACGAGTGTCAATTTCCCACACCCCCAATTCCAACATCCCTAATTTCCCACATCCCCAATTCCAACATCCCTAATTTCCCACACCCCCAATTCCAACATCCCTAATTTCCCACATTCCCAATTCCAACATCCCTAATTTCCCACATTCCCAATTCCAACATCCCTAATTTCCCACATCCCCAATTTCAACATCCCTAATTTCCCACATCCCCAATTCCAACAGCCCTAATTTCCCACATCCCCAATTCCAACATCCTTAATTTCCCACATCCCAAATTCCAAGATTGCTAATTTCCCACACCCCCAATTCCAACATCCCCAATTCCAAGATCGCTAATTGCCCACCTCCCAAATTCCCACAACCCCAATTCCTATATTCCAAATTCCCACATCCCCAATTGCAAAATTCCTAATTTCTCGCATCCTAATTTCCCACCCTCTAAATTCACACTGTGGCAGTGAAGCCATAAATCGGGAAAAAATTTTGAATGTCCTTGAAGACCCAGGCTTGTTCGAGCGTTTTGCGCGTAGGCCTTTATTTGCCTTTTAGGGCCACGTGCACATTTTCCTTCGTGCGAAGAGCCGTTGGAAAATTCTTCGGAATCGTTCTGACCATCGTAGCTTTCGCATCGCGTTTTTTAACCCTCGTTTATAACCACAGTTCTTGTTCACATTTTTTGTACGGTATCATTGTTATTTGTTATTGTTATTGTTGTTATTGTTTTTTTAAATATAAACATTGTTGTCTGTTACTCCGTGTCACAATTACTTCACGTTATCCTAAACCTCCTTTTAAATTCCCACATCCCAAATTTTCACCGCAATAAAATTTTCAAATTCCACCCTCAATATTGCATTGCAAACGAGAGTACATGCCGTTGACAAGCATATTAATCACCACGATAAGTCAATGAACTCTCGACGAAGTTCGAGGGAAAATTAAACGGAAAAATAAGGGAAATACAGGGTCGAAGGCACGCGTGCAGAAAGTTTGCGTCGTTCGGGTTACTTCAACACGGTAAGTTTCCTTCGCGTACGCGATCCTAAGGAGAAAAAAAATGGTGAACCCGGTTGCGTCCGCAGCAGCTGGGATTTTTACAAGCCGAAACTAACCTCCCGTACAACTGTGCACTGTACTGTAAAACGCGAGAAAATTCCAACCGCAGCCCCGTACTACCTGAGCCTCGAGAGGCGTTTCCGTCGCATTTACGCAGACGTATTAACTTATTCTGACGCGACGCGGAAAGAAGAAGGATGCACCAAGAAGAAAGAGAGACAGACGTCTCCACATTTAACCTATGCTATTTATTTGCATACTGTTTTGCGGAACATTCATTTGCATATTATTACCCGGCGACGAAACTCGACAAGGGGATACGCTCTGCGAGTACAGGGGATGAATGTGACCATCAATATTTTTAAAACAATATCGCGTTAATTAGTAATTTCGGGACATATGCGTGGCAATTTTGTATGAATCTCGCGTATGAATTATCGATAACGTTCGTTTAAATTATCGCTGTCGTTAAATTCCGATAATTTATTTTGTCGTCATTCGATTACTTGTAAACGGCCGAGTAGATATCCCGTAATTCGATGCTTTGTGGGAATAGTTCGATTGTCAAATTATTGTAATAACATTACGGTGATTTATTTATCTTACCATTTGTGGAAACGAGGGGTTTGAATTATCGTCGAATATAGTATATAGGAAAAGGTTCTTTTTAGGAAAGAGAAAGCGATATTTATCCAGAAAATATTTTCCTTCCAAATGGCGTCGGCGTATGTATAATACATAACAAACACCGTAGGACCTTTTTAACAGCTTTGTGCGCGTTACACGGGGCACGGATCTCCAAACATCGACGACTGCCATTAACATGGTAAACAAGTGAAGCGGAGACGCGTTTTTGGCTGAAAGGATAACACCATCCACCTTTAATCATCTTCATCTCGAAAACATGGCATCGCAACAAGGCCAGAGGGAGGAAGAAACGGGAGAAAGAGCATGATTGATTATGCAAACACGTTGTTATTACTGATTCAGTGTATCCTGTGTGCACCGCGTGTACTACGGCTGGCAAATGTGTGCACGTTACACAGCTAACCCATTATCAAATTGTGTACTCGGGCTTTCGTTAGGTCACACACGAACCACAGTGCAGGCTTTACCGACACTGAATCTACGATGCAGGACGAAAGCTTGAAAGCACGATTCACCATACCGGTTCCTCCCGTATGTTTTCGAGCGGAACTCTATCCTTCCTGTAATCGCAATTCCACCGTATAACGAACAATACGGGAAATGCATTTAACGACGCTAAGCCTCGGTATCACGCTTTAGCGCATACTATCATTTTTGGTATAGTATCAATACTGCAAGGAATATCTAAGCTAGATGATGGAGCTAGTTGATGAACAAATTCAGGTTTCCTTTCTTTGAAAAGCATTATATGTTTATACACTCTTTGTAAAATATTAACCCTTTGTACTTGAAGGTAATTTGACCGTTTACAAACAGCAAGTCTAAAACTTAGTTAACACATTGACTGCCACATTGAAACATTTATTCTTAGTTTTAATCTTTAATCAATTTTACCAACTATTTTCACAATATCTTGTTACATTTATTTTCCATATATCCATGTAGTTAATGTGAGAATTTTTTATCAGGAAAATGAACAAATTTTTAATAATACACACGTTACATCAGTGTCACCCATATTTGTGTGACGTGGCAGTCAACGTGTTAAAAAGTTAAATGAATGTTCTTGATGATATTATTTCTTTACTAATAATTTCCACTATTGTTCGTTTCATTATGTGTATACATCACACATGTTATAGAATCAGTTAAAAAATGCTTATTTAAAATTATTGTATTAAATATAATGGTGATTGTGAGTCACCTCTCGAGCGCAAATGGTTAAACATCCAAATTGCAACATCTGAAGTTTTCATATCAATCATGATGTTAGTCAATGTTAGCAATGAAGTTCCAGAAGTGAAAGGTCAATAGAAGTTCAGAGACGTAACAGTTTTAGTGAATGATAAGATAGAGAGGGTTGATTCCGTTAGGGGCCACATTCAAAGTAGTTGGGTTATCTGAAAAGCGCTGAATAGTTGATGTACACGCGGAGTTTTTGCTGGTCGTTTTCGATTTACTCGTTAAGACAGAACGACGGCGGAGCAAGTGCGCGGAAAGCGAGAACGATAAAGAGAGGTTGAATCGGTAAGGGAAGGAGATAACGGTGGATAGAGCCGAAGAAGCATCGTAGGCTGAAAAAGGAGGAAAACTGCTGCGAAGATCGGAGCGAGGGATAAAGGGTAAATTCCGCCTTTCAATTTTGCTACAGTCCCATTTTACTTCTAGTTCAGTGCCTGTATGCCGTTACCGTCGGTGCAACGTCGGCGGCAACGTAACTTAGCCCAGAATAAACTGAATACGATTCATTACGGCAACTCCGCCCGTTCGACCACCATCAACCCACCCCCGTGGCCCTTTCCTGTTTCACCACCCTTCCCATCTTCATCCTTCTAACTCTAGCTCACAAACGAACCGTCGAAGGCGGCGTCGTTGAAAAGCTGAGAATTGGAAATTCTTTGAAACTCCCTCTCCCCTTGCTCTTCTATCTATCTACCCCTATTCCTCCCTCTCTCTTCTAGCTCTTCGGCGTTGAAACGATGCGGCACATCTCTATGCCTTCAACCTCTCTCGACTCGAATACATCCGGTGAAAGGGATATTGGAAAGAGATGCGGTTTACGATAATAAACGAATTGCACCCATACCTCACCACGCTACCCATCCCACATTTTATCGCGGGACTGATAAGCGAACGTGCGTATTATCGAACTTGACGAAAAATACCCCAGGCATCGATATCGAAGGCTGACGAAAGGACTCCAGAATGATTTAAATGTTTTAATTGCCAGAGGACATGTGTTTTAATTCAAGAGGACACCAAGAGTTTAGACCACTTTGACAATTACTACAGTTCAATAACCTCATTTGTCATTTCATGTAACTGAAGTTAAAAGTTGAGGGTACAAAGTACAATTTTTTTTTTTAATAGTGAAATGTATATAAAAATGATAGATTATTTTGAGTGTTTTTGTTGCATCGTCAATAAATGATACAGTATTTAAATTGCAACTGCAAAGTAGCTAAAGTGAGATTATGTCTGCATCAACCATAGCTAATCCTTATATGTATCCACCATATGTAGCAAACAATTTCGACCACAACATCGCACAGAAATGTAACGAATACTGATGAAAAAATCCGTGCGCGTAAAAAAGAGTTCAGGTTCAATGAAGTTCAATGAAAAGTACTCAAAAGGTATTAACCGAATCAATTGCAAACGAAAATCGCAGACACGAGGATTCGCATCTATAATTGAAAGCTACTAAGCTAATTGCAAACGCTCAATTCCAGATGTATATAAAAAAAATAAAAAAATAAAACGGAAAAAATAATTAGCCGTCCTCGATGGAATCTCAAAAAGGAATTTCTTTTCATAGCCGGAGGTCAGGCATAACTGTCGTAGTCCGGAAAGCACGAAAGCCACTTTTGTCGAGTGGTGAACCGCTGCAATTAAACGACTGCCCTTCTTTCGTCTCATCCCCTCTCTAAAAACCCTCGACATCCCTGCTCCTTTTACTCCACTTTCTCATTTTCGTCTTCTTCTTCGTCTTCTTCTGCTTCTCTTCTTACGTCTTTACGCGATAATTAGCAAGTCTTCAATTTTCCCCACCGGTGCACGTATTTGCTTTGCATAACTACCGAGATAATTAAACAAGCTGTGATTCTCGGATCTGCCAGGAACAGACCGTCGCCGGAACCGGAAGAAACGGGGGTGAAAAAGGAGGATCACCGGGGGGAGGGCTGTTGTGAAAACACGCGATCTTACGAATCCCGTGTCTTCTGCTCGGCCATTCCATTTCTGGAAGTGTAAATCGTGTCAAGAGATCCCGAGCGCGTGCTTCCTCGCCGAGTAATTAGCGAGCTCTGTCGTGTACGGAAACCAAGTAGCCGGACGTCGTTCTGTGGAAGAATACGGAGAAGTCTGTTGTTCAACTCCGATATCTTATCAACTAATTATCGTGAAATATCTTGTCTCATAAGTTTATGAATATCATTACTTTTCAATGTAAGAAGCTACACTTATCACGAAACATTCTATCTTATAATTTTATGAAGCTGACAATTCTTGACTCTAAGAAACTGCACTTATCACGAAGCACCCTATCCTATAGGTTTGTGGATATGACAATTTTTTTAATCTAAAAACCTGCACTTATCACGAAACATTCTATCTTATAATTTTATGAAGCTGACAATTCTTGACTCTAAGAAGCTGCACTTATCACAAAGCACCCTATCCTATAGGTTTATGAATATGACAATTTTTACATCTAAGAACCTGCACCTATCACGAAACACTCTATCTCATAAGTTTATGAATATTGCAATTTTTAACTCTCGAAAGCTGCACTCATCGCGAAGCACCCTACAATGCAAGTTTGTGAATGTGATAATTTTTTAGACCAAGAACCTGCACTCATCACAAAACTTACATAGAAATTTACAAATAAAGCTCTAGCAAACCTACCCTTATAAAAATACCTTTCATGCCTATACCTAACCTACCCTTATAAAATCTCAATCACGCATATTTTCATTTTAAAATACATCATATTTGTTGAAACCCGTTAAAGTTTATATTTTCCCTGCACAATAAACCATAAAAAAATGTATGCAACCAGCGATCCCCACGGCAATGAACGTGTTAACGAAGGCAAAGAAAAATGGAAATAAAATAATATACACATTTAAGCTTGTTGTGCGCGCAATTCTTGCCACAGCGAAATAATTTCTATCGCAAACAGAAAATAACGAGCTTAAAAGTATAAGCTGACCTACTGCAAAAACCTGTGCAACGTATTTATCCACGCACGACATAATTTGACGGTTAAACAGTTGGAAAAATATGTTTCCCGCCGGTCAGGCGAAAACAAATAGTCGTACGACTCGCTTAATGAAAAGCAAACATAATTAACCGCTGCCCGATGCACACGGAAGTAAGTAGAATGTTCCTTGTTTAAGAACGGCCACGACTCGTTACTGTAAATTTTTCTTCTCCGCGCCTTTTTATCGCGATTCCATTCAGAAACTGTCGGACATTAATCTCGATGAAATATGTGTTGACAATTACTGTTACCCGAGGTGTAATATTCATTCTTTTGTTGATCACTAAAGTGTAGTGATGGGAACGAAATGTGAAATAGATAGATGAGATCAAATAAGAAACGGTTTTCAACAATTATCGTTCGGAAATTAAAAAGATGTCTACAAGCAATCGATTAAGAAATATTGAGTTAGTTTTCCAAAATCCTCCGTTGAAATTTCTAAGAGTTAGCTTTTCGAGGTGTCATGATCTAACCGACCAAATGATATAACAAAAATAACTGAATCCTCCGAGTAAGAGTGTAAAAAAGAAGGAGACTTGGGACGTCGTGTAATTCGACGTTTTCGATGTTGTTGTACATCCGCCGCGTCGATCCCGTTGAAAACGTCCGGATACGATGAAACAATATAGCTCGATCGTCGCTGACGGGCCCTCATCGAAAACACTTGGAAAATGTATTGAAAACACTCGAAAATGATTGAAATCAAACAAGTTACGGGGTGAACAAGAGAAATCTATCTAGCACGTCCGACACACACCGTGCAATCGCGTGTATGTACATGTACCTGATGGAACAAATGATTTCGGTTGCTCTCATCTCTAGCGAGAAATACTATCTATGAGACGGATAAATTGCACGCATCCATGCTGATCGGGAAACACTCGATCTGTACCAGTCGAAAACTGACTGATAATTTATTGCTTGTAATTTGTTCGATCTTTGAATTACGGACTGTGCTATTGATTGTCGACGAGTCGATTCCTCATTCGTGTAGATTTGTTAAGATGTTTAGGGTAATGGAGATAATGGATGATGATTTATTATTCAAACTTCATTTTTGTTCAATAGATACACAGAACTTAACCTGACTTTATATTTTTATTATTCTATTCTTGTTTGATCTTGAAGCTGGATCCTAACCTCATTTTGCGTTGCATTTTATCAATCAATCTATAATATATATTCCTTCAATTTTAATTTAACATGACTGAATGAAATAGAGGTTCAATTTGAATAACTGGATGTTAAGCTTGAATGATTAGATAAATTGTAAGATTAACTTGAATCTGGTTCAACCTAACCTTACTTTACGTCATATTTTATCAATCAATTCTATAATAAATATTCTTTCAAGTTTAATCTAACTGACTGAAAGCAACAGAGGTTCAATTTAAATAACTGGATGTTAAGTTTGAATGATCAGATAAATTGAAAGATCAAGTTGCATCTGGTTCAACCTAACCTTACTTTACGTTACATTTTATCAATCAAATCTATAATATATATTCCTTCAAGTTTAATTCAACATGACTGAATGAAATAGAGGTTCAATTTGAATAACTGGATGTTAAGCTTGAATGATCAGATAAATTGTAAGATTAACTTGAATCTGGTTCAACCTAACCTTACTTTACGTCATATTTTATCAATCAATTCTATAATAAATATTCTTTCAAGTTTAATCTAACTGACTGAAAGCAACAGAGGTTCAATTTAAATAACTGGATGTTAAGTTTGAATGATCAGATAAATTGAAAGATCAAGTTGCGTCTGGTTCAACCTAACCTTACTTTACGTTACATTTTATCAATCAATCTATAATATATATTGCTTCAAGTTTAATTTAACATGACTGAATGAAATAGAGGTTCAATTTGAATAACTGGATGTTAAGCTTGAATGATTAGATAAATTGTAAGATTAACTTGAATCTGGTTCAACCTAACCTTACTTTACGTCATATTTTATCAATCAATTCTATAATAAATATTCTTTCAAGTTTAATCTAACTGACTGAAAGCAACAGAGATTCAATTTAAATAACTGGGTGTTAAGTTTGAATGATCAGATAAATTGTAAGATCAAGTTGCGTCGGGTTCAACCTAACCTTACTTTACGTTACATTTTATCTATCAAATCTATAATATATATTCCTTCAAGTTTAATTTAACATGACTGAATGAAATAGAGGTTCAATTTGAATAACTGGATGTTAAACTTGAATGATTAAATAAATTGTAAGATTAACTTGAATCTGGTTCAACCTAACCTTACTTTATGTTCCATCTCATCGATAAAATCCACAACAGATATTCATTTAAACTCATTCTAATTTAATTGCGAAAAATAGTAAATCAATTTGAATAATTTAACATTTTTTAATGTCGAGTTATATCACAGTTCAAATTCAAATAAATAAGTTTGAACGATTACACGTTATATTTCAATGTCTTCAACTAAACCTTGAATATCATCGATATCGTCATCTCAATTCTGAATTTCAACGGTAAACTTCCATTTTCATTAGCTTGTTTCACGACAGAAAGTAGGGGTGGATATTAAACGCGATATTAACTGTTCAGAATTAGCGATTGAAGAATAAATTGAAATTTAATTTTAAGCAGATAAACAGATAGCAAAGAGTGGACAGAAAACGGTCCAAAGCGGATCGATGTCGTCGGAAAAATGGACGAAGAGCGTATCAAGGGGCAATTGGAGCGGATTGAGCGATGCGTAGTCAAGCGGATCAGCGAGAGGATTGCAAGCATCTTTCAAACAAACCGGAAAAGAACTTTGGAGCGTTGTAAACTCATACTTTGATTCATAGCGAGCTAAATGTGTCAAAGTCCACTTCGTTTGCACCAAGAATATAATCGGATGTACGATTTTCATGGAACCTTATTTTTCTCTCAGTCTCGCTATATGGCACTAGAGGAGTTTCAAGAAGTGCGAGATCACATAAGCTCACATAATAATTTGTAGATTTTCCAATTAAAAAAAATCCAGATACCCAAGTTTGAATATCTGAAAATTTATAAACTCCCAAATCTAAAAATTTGAATATTTTAAATTTGCAAAAACCAAAACTAATAAATTTGCCAATTAAAAGAATTAAAAATTCTCAAGTTTGAAACTTAGGAAATTTATAAATTCCCAAACTGAAGTACCTGAAATCCTAAATTTTTGAATTTAATAAAAATGGAGTTCATAACGTTCGAGATCGAAATAAATTTTTCGATTCAGCTGCGAACTATTTATTGTTCGCTTTAATCGCTTTTATTTAGAATATTTACGGAACACGACGGTTAAATAATTGAGGCATTTACGAATCGAAGAGTGCAGCGTATACACCTGAATAAACAAACGCGTCTACTATTTCTCGTAAATAAAAACGTCAACTCGAATGTGATATATGGAGGCTGGAAAAAAAGCCAGGAACTTTATACAACTCCATTTATAAATAAAAGTTCATAACACGAACAATTTATAGGTGTATGAATAGCTAGAATAAATCCGGAACAGAAAGAACTCAGATGTTCGCATACTTTATGGGAGCATCAGAAATATTTCATAACTGACAGAAACATCCTCGTATAAGGTGCTCGTGCAGTTAACTATAAACAAAATTATTTATTAGATTAATATTTTATAGAACATTCTCCCACGTTCTCTTGCCATTCATGTTTCTTACAATTTTCAAATAGATTTCGAACAATATTTTTATACAAATAAATTCTAAAATAACGGAAACATACAAGGTAACCGATTATTTGCACAAAATACACCACGAATATTTTTAATAAACCGCGGACATTTTTCCTGAAATTAGTCACTGTACGATTTTCCACTCTCTGCGCAAAACGAACACCGTTCTAACGGAAGCAATAAAACTCATAAAATTCGTTTTTTTCCCATAGGTACATTTTTCGTCAGGGGATTTCATAAAATTATTTAAAAATAATCCCAGCACTCGTATCAGTTGATTCGTTTAAACCTACAATTCTCGCGTTAAGCAAACGGCATTAAACGAAGAGCAAACGTTCAAACGGGAATTTTCACCGGCATTTTCCCCGACTCTGGAACGGTTTTCCCTTTTTACGTCTAGCCGGCGCACGGAACCGCGAAAAACACAGGTTTGCACTTTCACCGTGTTCCATGCATCGTGTAAGTGGCCATTGATAAACGGCAGGCAAGAACTCGGCTCGAGCAAGAAAGCAATTTCGCCGAGACTCCGTTTTCACGCAGCCTCCGCAAATTTCCACTCTCCCACGGACCGTGAGCAATTTTCAATCTAACCCTCATTGTGCCTGTTCACGATGCCATTTGCGCTTCGTTTCTGCCCGTAATTATATCGACGATAGACGACCATTCCGTGTGGCTCACTGACCACTATAATTGGCAACGAGGTACCTCGATATAGTAATCGCTGAAATATAGCCTCCTCTATCAATTTTCGAAAACGTTTGTTCATCTTTCGGTTACTCGAAAGTTACTCAAGTGGTGGTCTCTGTTCTTTTTTTGACGAATGATATTAATAATGTTTTATGGTGGTTTTGTGGATTTTAATATCATTAATAATGATAATAATAATTATATCATGTGTTAGTTATGTGTATTGATAACCCAGTATCTTCAACATTTATTTTGCAACGTGTTGTATCTACAAGCATTATTTCGCAACGTGTTGTATCAGTATGCATTATATCGGCACGCGTCGTATCACTCATGCGCAGTATGGATACGAGTTGTATCACCCATGCGTGGTATAACCATGCGCAGTTATTTCCATGCGTAGTGACTGTCACGCGTAGTATTATCACGCATTCTACTCCCACACGTTGTATTTCCATGCATTGAGTCGATGTGTATAGAGTCGCAACGCGCTATATAATTTATGCGTACAGTCACCACGTACAGCATTTGCAATGGGTGGAGTCACCATGCGTAGTAATTGCCATGCGTAGAATCACCACGCGTAGTAATTGCAATGCGTAGAATCACAACGCGTAGTAATTGCCACGCCTGGAATCACCACGCGTAGTAATTGCAGTGCGTAGAATCACCACGCGTAGTAATTGCAATGCGTAGAATCACTACTTGCAGTAATTGCCATGCGTAGAATCACCTCGCGTAGAATCACCACGCGTAGAATTACCACGCGTAGTATCAGCAAGCGTAGTAATTGCCAGGCGTAGAATCTCCAAGCGTAGTAATTGCAACGCGTAGAATCACCAAGCGGAGTAACTGCAACGCGTAGAATCACCAAGCGTAGTAACTGCAACGCGTAGAAGCACCACGCGTAGTAATTGCCATGCATAGAATCACCACGCATAGTAATTGCTATGCGTAGAACCTCCACGCGTAGAATCCCCACGCGTAGAATTACCACGAGTAGAATCAGTAAGCGTAGTAATTGCCATGCGTAGAATCACCACGCGTAGTAATAGAAACGCATAGAACCACCACGCGTAGTAATTGCAACGCGTAGAACCACCATGCGTAGTAATTGCCATGCATAGAATCACCACGCGTAGTAATTGCCATGCGTAGAACCTCCACGCGTAGAATCACCATGCGTAGAATTACCACGCGTAGAATCAACAAGCGTAGTAATTGCCATGCGTATAATCACCACGCGTAGTAATTGCAGTGCGTAGAATCACCACGCGTAGAATTACCACGAGTAAAATCAGCAAGCGTAGTAATTGCCATGCGTAGAATCATCACGCGTAGTAATTGCAATGCATAGAACCACCACGCATAGTAATTTCCATGCATAGAACCTCCACGCGTAGAATCAGCAAGCGTAGTAATTCTCACATATAAAATCACCAGGCATAATAATTGCCAAACGCAGAATCCCCACACAAGTAAAAGTGCCGGAGAAAGTTCCAGCCCCAATCAAACATCCTAAAGTGAAATATCGTTTTCGTACACAAGGCACCCAATAATGATCGGTCCGTCGAAAGGGGCTCGATTACAGGAGCCGACAGTCTGGTCTGACACGCGTTATGAAAAAGAGATGAATATGGAAATGGAAAGGCAATGGATAAATGAGAGGGAATTGGAAGAAGGGAAGAAGAGAAGAGAGAAAGACAAGATAATTCTCATTGTTCAACAGTGGACGCCCTCGAGGTGTCTGCAACTTCAAAGCCATTCGGCTCTCCGTAACTCTCATCGAACCAGAGTCCGGCAGTTAATGAACTGCCCTTCGGCGTTACAATGTATGTAGGTAGATAGAAGTGTACTAGTCGTCTATGAACCTAGCCAAGTACCGGCGAGGACCCATTATCCATTTACATAAAGGGCCACAATGAGCGGGCTAAGGGTTTACGCTGCTCGGTTAGCGCTTAAGAATTTCCGCTACATCTGACAAATGAATACCTGCTGCATTGGGCTGCAGAGTTTTCTTTCGATTTAGGAAATGTGGGATTTGGATATTTTGGAATTTGGTAGTTTATGGAATTGGGATTTAGTAACATTGATAGTTGAGATTTCTGGAAGATCTTGAGATCTTTTGGGGCGATTTTGAGGTCTATGGACTTCCGAAATTAGAAATTTAAGGGTCAAGAATGTGAAGAGTTTGGAATTTAAAAATTTGGGAATTTAGGAGTTGAAGAACTTAAATCTTAGTCATATGCGATTTGGGACGTTGAGATTTTTGTCATTTAGGATTTGGAAAATTGTGATTCTGAGGTGACACAATGCTAACGCTCTTGTTCATGACCATGGTCAATCGTTGCGCTCGAACCCATCACTATCGCGTCCGTGCGCGCGTTATCGCAGTATGATTAATCGGTATTCTTCGTTAACAATTCAGAAACAAAGCTTCAAATCCCATTTAGAGAGCTACACCAGTTGTGAAACACCCTATAGAAATATAAAAATTTAGAATACAAAAGTTTTTGAATTTGGAACTTAGGAATTTGTAAATACAAACTCAAAGACTTGACAACGTTCAGAAACTTCCACGTTTATAAATCTGATTCATAAATTCGAAGTTTACAAAGTTCAAAAAATCCAAAAAAATGTTTATAGAACACAGAAAAAGTGCTACCCCTCCAGAATACAAAGTGTCGCGTGAAAACAGCCACAAGTAGCGCCACCGAAACAAGGTCACGCGGCGAAGTTGCACCTTCACAGCAATATCGTCCATTTCGCTGCACTAGCGACATCTTGAACGTGACGTGGTTCATTCGTCGGGGTAGTTGCCCCAGAACCGTCCGAAACAAGTTATCGCCAGCGACTCCGTACGATCTCGTCCTTCGACGATCATCTAGAAACGATTCGAAGAAGGAAAGGAACCAGGAGCATCACTCACCTGAACCATTGATGTGTGCTGGCACGCGAGACAGACCTGCCCGTTCGGCGGCAGTCTGATGGCGAAATCAGTCCGTACCGACCCCTGTCGTTGCCCTCGCGTCCCGTGCATTCAGCATCAGGTCCGGGTGCCACACTGCAGCACGCACGGACACACGCACGTGAGCACTGTTCACGTCACTACCACGACCACGCCCACGTGCCAGCAACTTTTCCTGGTACACGCAGACAAACCACCTAGTACGAACAACCACCGCCAGGTGTGCTGTTGCATCGCGACCACGACGGCGCGAATGCAACTCCCTCGGAAATCGATTACACCTCCGCTCTTCTAGGGTTAATCTTAATCTGCCCACGATAAATCTATTCGAGATGCATCGCTAATTCCGTGCGCCGGATGCAGTAACTCGCGAGAAAACTCGAGATCTCGCGGTTGTCGCGGATTTTCGGGTTGATAATTTAAGGGTGCGGTTAATTGTTATCGATGTTTTTTTTATTGTTGAAATTTTCTGGTTGAGAAATTAGGAGGTGGGAATTTAGAAGATGGGAATTGCGAATTGGGGAAGTAGAAATTGGGGGGTTGGGAAGTAGGGAATTAGAAATTGGGCAGTTAGAAATTGGTGAATAAGAAATTAGGCAATTAGGTGTTGTGAAGTTAGAAATTGGGAAATTAGGAATTGGGGAATGAGGAATTAGGAAATTAGGCAATTAGGAATTGGGCAATTAGAAATTGGGCAATTAGAAATTGGGCAATTAGAAATTGGGCAATTAGGTGTTGTGAAGTTAGGAATTGGGGAATGAGGAATTAGGAAATTAGGAATTGGGCAATTAGAAATTGGGCAATTAGAAATTGGGAAGATAGGTGTTGTGAAGTTAGGAATTGGGGAATGAGGAATTATGAAATTAGAAATTAAGTAATCAGGAAGTGAGGAAGTAGACATTGGGAAATTAGGTGTTGTGAAGTTAGGAATTGGGGAATTAGAAATTGGGCAATTAGGAATTGATGAATAAGAAATTGGGAAATTAGGTGTTGTGAAGTTAGGAATTGGGGAATGAGGAATTGGGAAATTAGGAATTGGGCAATTAGGAAGTGGGCAATTAGAAATTGGGAAATTCGATGTTATGAAGTTAGGAATTGGGGAATTAAAAATTGGGCAATTAGGAATTGATGAATAAGAAATTGGGAAATTAGGTGTTGTGAAGTTAGGAATTGGGGAATGAGGAATTGGGAAATAAGGAATTGGGCAATTAGGAAGTGGGCAATTAGAAATTGGGAAATTAGATGTTGTGAAGTTAGAAATTGGGGAATTAGAAATTGGGCAATTAGGAATTGATAAATAAGAAATTGGGAAATTAGGTGTTGTGAAGTTAGGAATTGGGAAATGAGGAATTGGGAAATTAGGAATTGGGCAATTAGAAATTGGTGAATAAGAAATTAGGAAATTAGGTGTTGTGAAGTTAGGAATTGGGGAATTAGAAATTGGGCTATTAAGAATTGATGAATAAGAAATTGGGAAATTAGGTGTTGTGAAGTTAGGAATTAGGCAATGAGGAATTGGGAAATTAGGAATTGGGCAATAAGAAATTGGGAAATTAGATGTTGTGAAGTTAGGAATTGGGGAATGAGGAATTATGAAATTAGGAATTAGGCAATTAGAAAGTGAGGAAATAGAAATTGGGAAATTAGGTGTCGAAATTAAGAATTAGGAGATTAGTAATTAGTGAATTAATGAATTAGGAAGTGGGAAATTAAGAATTGGGAAATTAACTATTAAGTAATTACAAACTAAAAACTGAAAATTAAGAAACTGTGAAATTAAAAAATGAAAAAAATTTTAAAATGTAGAACCTGTTAAATGAATTATTTCCTAAACCACAAAAATTCTTTCCGAAAGAAGAAACATTCCACTGAAACTCACAACCTACCTCCAATAAAAATAAACGCATTGAAATACCAAAATTACGCGATACACTCCACTTTCATCACTTCCGCCGCTATTTTACTAAACGATATTCAAGCGGTATTTCCGATATATCGAATTATCGGTAGCTTACCGGTATTATCGATAAATATCGATAACGATGTTCGATAGTCACGCCACTATTCGAATTCCTCGGACTTTCCTGCTGGAAATGAAATTGCGTTCTGAGGATATGATTTAAAAAGTCAGCTCGTAGAAAATACTATCTAGAGTACAAAGTTCGAATTAACTGGAAGTGGGAGTAAATAGTGATTACGGAACGCGGGAATTTGTTTCCAATGGAAACGTCATTGAAGTTTCAATGATGTCGTTGTTAAAATATCTCTTTTAAAGCGATCGCCGATTTACAGATTCGCTTCAGCAACGGAGATTAAACGTTGATGAAATGTTGATCGTAAAGAGATCGAGTGGCACTCTCGGGAGTCAAATGATGAGCGTGGAAAACACCGTTTAAAATTCGATTTCGACGCGCGATGCCTTCACACGTGACTTCCGTGCCGATACGTTAGATGCAATCCTCTTTTCCTCGATCCTTTGAATAAACCACGTTCGATTTATCTTCTGTTCAACATTTAAACCAGGCGGAAAACAGTGGACAAACGTTGTTATATTTGCGCCATTACCTTTCCGGTATCTCCTTGATAACGCGTTAAAACTCCAACTCGATAACAACACGCCGTTTCCCGGAAATTAAATAGCCACATCCATGTCCAAGTTTGGAACGCTCTTGCCCGCGGTTCGCCGAAAATTCTGCCAGATTATTGCGAAAGATAATTAACGGAGTCTCGCTCTTAACGAGGCGTTCCAAAAGAAGGACGCAGTTGTACCGGTATAAAACCGCTTTTTTCTTCTTTCTTTTTACGCCAGGGCTACGTGCACGTGCTCCCTTATTCATGAGAGCACTCGCGATCTACAGAATGCTTCATAACACGCGACACTCACGTACGTTACGTACCCGAAGGCCCGTCTTAAAATTTGACGGCTTCGCGAAAGGAAAATGAACTTGCTTTATATCTGACTTGCTTTAATGAACCCGCCTTTTACGAATCCTGTGCATGTTGCCGAAATAAAGTTTACGCGTTATGAAACGACCTGTAGAGAAGAATAAAGAAAACAAAGACAGCGGTCCTCTAAATTCTTTCCCGGTGGATAATCCTGCGGATGATCGTGGATAAAAATAGTCTCCGTGGGTTATGTCCGTGTCGTGGATCCTTGACACGACTTAGCTCCGAGTAAGCAACAGCCAGGTCGTGCGATACTCGAAACGTCAAAAAGTGTTGAATAATTTCTGAATTCGTCGGAACTATATATTCCCCGGTGTATCGTACGGTCTTGTTGCCCGTATGAATGGAAAAGTGTAGGTAGTTATGCGTGACCGGCCATATAACCGCCTCCGCTGGTGACTGGTATATCGACGTGGGCCAGCCAGACTCCCAAGATAACATTCAATGAATAAGTTACCTCGATGGAATTAAGTTTAAATATTTCATTCCTCGACTAATCTCCTGAGCCCGGTGTAGTTTATTTGCAAGAATCTTTTGTTACCGACAAGAAGCTCGAAAGCCGAAAAACAGGCTGACTTGCTGATAGCGGAATCGATTGTGATTTATGCAAACTTCGATGTTAAATTAATTACAAGATTCGATCGAAATAATTGACGACGACTTGGACAAGAGAAATGCGTTCATACTTAAAAATCAACGGTAAACAGATGTATTCACAGTTTCTTGGACGAGATTTAAATTATGCAGCGAGTTGTTTGCTGTGTAGTCAGGAGCATAGTGCTCGGTTTATTATACGATCCACCATCTCCTTCTCGTAAAGATGGCGTTGCCTTAGGGACTCCAAATATGAATCTTCAATGAAGTCGCGAGAGTTTAAGGACGAACAGAAGCTAGACGTTCGTTCAAATTTCTTGGAACTTCTTGGCGAAGATATCTTGCCGACCTTCTGATTCCGTTTTGAGTATCTGCTGCAATTTGCGTTTCTGTCCTTTGAGGTTGCTCGGCCCTCGGTTATCATCGAAGACATCGAGTCATCTTGCGTCTGGAAAGGTATCAATAATATTTGCTTTAGCAGCAAATTTATGACGAATATTACAATGAAATTTATGATAGAAACATTTTTTTATGTACAAAATATTTGATGTATAAAGTAAGTCTAGAATTTTTCTAATTTTAATTATAGTTACAAGTTTTGTTCTAAATACCACGATCATTAACATGGTATGCTTGTTTTATAAAATACTGAAAATGTCTCCTTTCAGACATTTGTAGGAAAATATATGGGAACAAAGGATCATGGATGAGCATTTGCGAAAGAGAGCTCTTGAGTTACCTTTGCATCGATCTCTTGATCTTTCAAAGGAGGTAGGAAACATTTCTCAGCGATATCATCCTTCAACTGTGAACATAAAGAAGTCGATATCTGTAACGAGCTGAATAGTTTTCTCATAGAATCGAAATAAAGAAAAGAAACAAGACTTTTCGCGTATAAAATATCATTGTATTCATAACTAGGAACCTTACAATTCAGAAACGTGGACTTTAGACATTATTGAAATAATTTGATAACTTATAAAATTTTGTCATTAATATTGAAGTGTAGTATGCAACTTAGTACATTTTGAGTGTATGAAATTATGGACACAAACTATGTATTAAGTAGCACTGATGCGCTTAAATAAGAGTGTCGCCAACTCAATTTGAAACCTTGATTACTTGAAGTAACTTTGAAGGGACTTTAACAATGTACTAAATAATCACGCACCCACCCAAACTTCCATTCTAAGCTAATAATGCTAAGCTTGTAAAAGTGACCTTGACAGTATTAAAAATTTAGCTCGGATTGAAAACTGCAGAAGATCGCACGTAACTTTGTCGACTATTTACCAAAAATGATGAAAATGGCGGTGCTCCGTTTTCACGAATATTTACTCGCATAGTAGACTGTCGGTATTTGCAACAGGGTTCCCGAAACTATTCGGAAAGTGAAGTAACGCGATTGTCAGCTGAAAAATTCCACGTCACGCGACAGAGTCTCGCGGCAAAATTATTTAGAAATAGTTTCGATGGAAGTTAGCCGTCAGCGGGGAGGTTCGTCGCGAAACGTCGCCAGCTATTTCCGAATTCCTTTGCAAATTGTTTTGCGGTGACCGGTTGTATCGACGGCACCGAACGCCCGGGACAAAGAAAGTTTGCCGGAGGAAGGGCAAATATGCATAAAGGGCGTAACTCGTTGAAATTCAGGCCGCGATTATCGATACGGAGGGACCGGCTAGGCGGACAGATGAGGAGGATACGAGCGGAGGCCACTCTAGCAAGGACGAAAGTAAGCAAAATCTAATTCCGGTGGCGGTAGGCGAGTCACGGGTACCCGACTACCCTTTCCAGAGAGATGTAACGCAGGTTTATCCACGTGTAGAGAATTTCTGTACGTTCTCTCGCCCCTTGTATCCTCGATTCCTAGCCGTGTGCCTGTGGTAGTTGCGGCCTGCACTCCTCGCTTTGTGCATATAATTGGATTTCGGTTCGGATACCGGTCTATACTTCGCCCAACGGCATTCACGCTAGCCTTCGGTCCTTTTCCTACGTTCCACGCCATTCGCGTCTTATGATTAGATTTAATCCAACCTAACGAGTAAGGACTAATTTTCCGTGGCTCCTCCCTTACGAACGATCGCAGATGTATAATTGATAAACTGTGAAACGGAATCGCTACCGGAGACTCGATTTTGCGAACGTACCGGGATTGTCATTAAGAAAATTTGATCCCTGTATTGATAAAAGATACTGTCCGATACTGTTGCAGATGCTGCTAATAACGAGCAGGTGCCTTTAATGTAATTATGGGGACCAGTCCTAGGTTCAGAGGCTAATGCGAACAGATAAATTTAGTAATTTACTCGTGCAATTTGTTTTCTATTTTAATAGCAGAGAGCTTTGAAGAACTTTCTATTTAATTGCACTGAGTAATCTAATTTTAAGCCACAATTTTAACATATTTGTAATAAAAGATGTTTAAAAATGATTTATAACAAAATGTATTTATCTGTAACATTAACTCTTAATCTTCTTGCAAATGTACCAGAGTATATGTATCAACGGAGTATAATATCTTATTTAAATACCACAGATGCAACTTATAATTGTGTTACATAAAACTGAACTTATCTCTGCATACATTCTAAAGTACATCTAATACCGATTCACGCCTGTGCAATTGATATAACGCTGTTAAAAAGTAATTAAGCAAAAAAGCAATTAAGTAGACTTGGCCAGTGGCAATTACAAAAACGAATGTAAAAGGGGAGGATTTAACGGTGATTTGATGTTGTGAACGTATCGAGAAAGAATGGAACGAGGGAAAAATTGGAAGCTGAAAAAAAAGAGACGTTCCCCATTATTAACGCGAAAATGATACGCACGTAATTAATCTCGCTTATAAATCTTCTGGGCGGACCATTATGAGGCTTGACTTTTGCGCGCCAAACGAGCGAAACGAATCAGTTTTCGTCGGGGTACCTCTTTGCATCCCCTAATTGGCAATTAAATATTGAATGTATCAAATGGTGGACGACGTCAATTAGTCATCCTGCCACACCTCGACTATCCTTTTTCCGCGATATTATTAGTTCCGAAGAACGATATGCAACTCCGATTCAGCAGAGCATAAATACCGTGTTGCGCTTTCCGCGGCCATAAAAAATGTTCCGCGCGACGACCAAAAGAAATCCATTTCACATTTTATAAATTGAAACTGCTCCATTCGCGTGCATTAATCTCTTCAAATTACTGGTGAAAGCTCCGGCATTTTCGGTAACGATTTTGCACGAAACGCTTGAAATTATCCGGAAACCGTTCCCGAACGTTTATAATGACAGATTTTTTGATTGGCAGGATATTTAGCAGGGATTAATTCCGAATAGAGAACAAAGAGTCGTTGAACGAAATTTTTATCACTATCATTTTTTCCGCTACCCCGATGGAACTTTGCTTTTGTGCGAGCAAAGACTCGTTATCTTCACTACTTTGAACTTTGAACAATGGTACAAGGGGAAGATTAAAAGAACGACGAAGATTACAAAGAAGTTACATTTCTTGTAAATGAGAGGGTGCGCTCGGTACTTTCCTGTGAGATTATCGCGGCTAATGCGACTCTCGTTATTATAAGTAACGCAGAACAAAATGGCGAATGGCGAAATTACCTGTATCGCGTCTTACCAAGTTTGGAAAATTTAGAAACTTTAAGACTATAAATTATTTGAAATTATCCTGAATAAAGAACTACTCCTCTAACATCCTTATCCAAAGAATCAGTAAAATTCTATAACGTATATATATGAAAAGAAAATAGAAGTACTTACCTTGAGTTTTTGTGCTTGCATCAGTATTCGTTGGCAATTACGAGCACTAACTGAATTCCCGTATGACCTTCGCCGCATCAGCCACTCTCTCTGCAACAACAAACAATCCCCGAAGCAGCCATCGCTTCGATGAAACTTTCAAACTAAACAGACCTGAGGGTTCGGCCGGTTGCCCGGGGCTTTATTTACTTTTTACGAAAGCCCCCCGACGCGACGATTCGCCCACTCCGTGCAAGTTTCCGGTAACGCGAACGAGCACGTTCAACACCCTCTGTCTGTTGTTAGAGCATTTGACAATTTTGTGTACCCCTCATTTCTCTGTCGGCGAACATCCGGCACCGGTTTGCCCGTTAAAAGTCTAGTAAGATCGATCGATCGAGCTAACAGCGAAAATCGTCGAGGTGCCGACTGGCCCGGCCGAATCCAACGTAAAGTAGATTATGCAAATGCTCGTCGAAAGAGGATGGTGCGAAAGAGAACTTGGTGGAAAAGTGAGGGGCAAGTGGTAACCGACGGATAGAGGAAACGAACAAAAGAACGGGAGGAGGAGAGACGGAATTGTATCAGACAGGAGGGTCACACTCGACGCATCGCACTGTTATACTTGTTACGTTTTAGTTAACCCTCTTTTACCGAACACCGTGTGTGTACAGCCACTTCCATAAGTACTGGCACAGATTTATTTTATGTGAACCGCATTCTACGAGTACGTTCTACTTTTAAATTCGAATTTTAATTCAATTCTCTTTTACTTGGTTTAAGAATTACTGGTTGTTGCATGTTATGACCTTTCCAGCATTAAAAGTTTATGCTGAAAAGTCAGTTTTTAAGACATCATTGACCGTGAGGTAACCGGCAAAACTACAGAGATTCATTTAAAAAGATCTTTACAATTTTTAATATACTTAAGAATTTAAAAATTGCATCCACTAATTAACTAATCGTCAAAGAAGTAATAAATAAATTCCCTATACAGAAAGTACCTATACCTTTACAATAGCACTTCGCTATGCTTCAAACAGTTCATGTTCTCCCAGTCAAAAGCGAAACATCGTATGATCGATACGACTCACTTTCTCTGTCTCCATTTTTATATTTCCTCCTCTGTTTCTGTTTTTTCGTCTCTCTGTTTACCCGTCGTGTCATTCTGTCGCGAAACCGCACCAGTTAATGCACGTCGGTGCATGGTTAATATCATGGCAAGTTAAACCGTGGGCAATATTAATACAACCTCTCGAGAGTCAGTGTAATTATGGGCATTATGGTGTACCTCTCTTGTCCCCTTGTTCCAGCCCGTTGACCTCGGCCGGCATTTCATTTAAATTGTTCTCGACGACGCGTCCACCAGGAACAAGTTTATTCACCGTGTATCGGTGCATTTATCTCCCTGCTACCAAGTTACTACTCCAACGTAATTCTGGATAATGGTTGAAGAGCGATAAATACGGGACAGTAAGGGATGTTGCATAAAGACCGTACTTTTCTCTTGGAACTGACATGCAACCTACACGTACACGTTTCATAGTTGTTCATTTTACTTCGAGAATAGATATGAAATGATCGAAAAACCTAAATTAGTAATAAAAATTAGGGAAATGCAGATAATTGTGTTCATAGATATTTTTGCAAGGTAATTATATGGTTGGCAAGGTAATTTTACTGGCAACAACTGTAAATCTTTCTTTAAAGTTTTATTTCTCCATCATAAATTGCCACTATTGTATCTTTCGCTATGTGTATCACACAACACTGCAGACATAGTTGAAAAATACTTATTTCAAATTGTTGTAGTAGACCAAACATGTATGCCACTTTTCGTATTCTTAAATGAAAGAAAAAAAAAGTTCACATGAAAAATGTGAACTTCTTCAATTCCGTAATTTCGAGTTCCCCTCCGAATGTATTTTTAAAGAACACATCCGCGTGGAGGGTGAATGAACAGTATGAAATTTTAATTTCCAATCCGTTAGAATCGTTTCCGCGATAACGGCACGCGATCAGAGCAACGGAATTCCGGTTCCTTAGAAACGAGCAGGAATGCGGATACGTGTCTATGAGAGAATATGCGTGGGTCCATAAGTAGGTGGTCTCTCCCTATCTCTCTGTCACCCTTGAATTTCAGCTCGCGGTACTGTGGAGTTTGAAAAATTTGCTGAACAACCTTCCGACTCTGGAGTATTTAGCTCAAAGGCTTCCGGAATTCACTGTGTCTCCGAGTATGACGACGACAACTATTTCCTCGCCGTACGCTTGGCGTCGCGCGGCTACCGAAGCTGCGTCGGCACGCCGCTCAGAATGTCCTCTCGAAAGAACGGCATCGTCAAACGACTTTCCGAAAATGTTCCTTGTATTCCTTGCTTTCAATACCTCATTGACTACTACACTCACTAATTATTACAAAGCAGTTGCAAAGAGTAACATTTAAATGTTTAACAAATCATATCAAATGTCGAGACCAACCCTGAAAGTTTGAAGAAAATTGTTTCATTCAAATGAAGTCAAAATTGTTGTTCCTTAATTAAAACTAATATTATTTTACCTTAAAAGAATTCAAACCTGTTTGATCCTGAAGAACTCAGATCTTAAAAAACTGAGAATTGTTTGACCCTAAATGAACGCAAAGTTATTTCATTCCAACCTGAAATTATTGTTCACATCTACTCTATTATTTTTCCAAAACACCTAATAATATTACGACAAATAATAAACACTTAGTAAATAACTATTAAGTAATTGATAAAGTGAACAACCGATTGGTTTCTATTTAGAAATACATTTGTAACAGCCGTACACGTAAACAGTATTTTTGGCGATTCACGAATAAGCGCAGCCAGGATGAAAGTTGAGTTACCAAAAGTTCGAACAGAGACATCTCGCAATCTCGTTTCCTTGTCCTACCGGAAGTTAACCTGCCGTCGCCGAGAAAGCGAAGTAGAAGAAACTTCGCTTCTGTCGACCCATCACAGTTTACAATTTCACGGAAGACCTAAAGCGAGTTAGCTTGTCGCCCATCTTCGTAACTTCAATCTAATAAACATGCGGCCGTTTCCTCGCAGCTACCTTGTCATTTACAGACTTCCGTTTTCTTCGCATGGATTCTATCGAACAGGTGCATCGAGAAGTAGCCTGTGTGCCGTTTACGATGAAAGTGGGACAACCACATTTTTCAAGAAGATTTAATTTATCTTCCAGTTACGTAGGACACTTTTACATAAAAGTATAACATTTTTACATAGTGATATAAAAAATCTGATCTTGCAAAATGTTTCACTTTGATTGAATCACATCCCAAAGTGATATCAACAACAATTGTAATTGCAATGTTTAAAGCTTGAAGCGTTAAATAAATGAGAAAATACGACAGGATTCAGCTTTGATAACATAAAAGTATACCAGTAGCGTTCGAGTGTTTGCCCTCCTCCTGTTCTCCAATCAGGATCGCGTGACGAATAAATCCCAGTGCAATTAAGTACGGTCAAAGGATGTAAGGTGGATAGGTAGATAAGCAATAAACGAAACAAACGTACCTTCGCTTGCATCTCGACTTTATCGGGCCCAAGAGATCGATCGAGCTTCGGAATCGACAAGGTCTTGTATTCCTCGATGGTGTACGGCCGATAGCCCACGCTCTTCTTCGATTTATCGCCAGACAGTTGCTTAACTCTCTCGTCCAAGGAAAAGGAGAGGATGTTCGTGTCCTGTAGCTCTCGCTGATGTACAGTTTCGGAGGATCGGATGGTCGGGGCCAAAGGATCGTTGGATCCCTCGATTAGACGCCGATAAAAGCTCAGCTCGCTTTGATCGTCCCTCGGGGTAGCGAACGAACGTGTTTCGTCGTCTGTGAGCTGCTCTTGGTGGCTGTCCCCCCAAACCGACAAGGTGGAACCCTTAGGGGATCGAGCGTTGTACCATGGTACACCTGCGAGCAACGTGAAGATGAATCTTTCTTACCGATCTTCTTACGCGCGAATCGCTGTAAATTAGATTGCTCGAAGGAGCTAGTTACGGTGAAAAAATTGGGGTTACTGGTCTTGGGTGTAACAGATTTGGAAATCTAGCAGCTGGGAATTTGGGATTTGAAAAATTGGGAATCTGGGATTTGGGAAACTGGGATATGAGAAATTGAGAATTCGAGATCTGGGATTTGGGTAGTGGGAGATTGGAAATCTAGAAATTGAAAATTGGAGTTTGAGAATTTGGGAACTGGAGAGCTTGAATGTTTCGAAATTTGGGGTCTGTAAATTGAGGATTAGAGAACTGGGGATTTAGGGATTTGAAAATGTAGATATTTAGGAATTTATTTGGATACCTCCGAATTGGTAATTTAAAAATTTAGGACATTGAACATTAAAAATTTGTAAACTTGTAAACCTATAAATCTAAACGTTTTAATAATTGCAACTCTAAGTACTTAAACTTCTAACATAAATTGCACGAAATATCTTACATCCTAGGTCTGTCACATAACGTAGAAGGGATCAGTCCATATTTTAGATAGCCCAGCCCCAACCCTATACGGCAATGATGACCAGTAGCAGTTGCATGCAGCACGTAGCAGTACGAGATCGAATTAATGTTTGAAGAGGGAGGATCACGTTAAACGGACTCGTGACTGTCGTGTTTGGATAGAAACTGATCGATAGTTGCGGAGGCAAAAAAAAAGGAACAGTTTAGCTGAAAACCTTTAATACTTTATGTCACACATTTGAAGCACGTTTGACATTCGTCCGATATCACATATGGGCGATGATTTTATAGAATCCATCATAGCGAGCAATAACGAATCATCATGAAAGTGTTCGATCACTACAAGCAATACTAAATCATCATGAAAGTAAATGAACGAATAAACGAACGATAAATAATTAAACGCATCGAAAACGAGGATGCTGGCTGATAAAATTTTCAGCAACTTCATCACCCCAAGCTGTTAAAGTTGATTGTCAACCCAAAATCCCAAAGCTATCAAGCATCTCGAAGCCTACAGCCTAGTCTAAATCCCAAAATCCCTTTAGTATCAGACCCTTCTGGCCCAACAGCTGTTACGTAATTTCCAGATACCTGCCACGCCTAACATTTTAAAAACCTTCCCTTCGAAAACAATCCTTTTACCAACGGAATCGAGGCTGCGAACGTGTTTCAAATTACAGAGAGTCTCGACGCATCCAAACAACAATAAAGCAGTACAGCATAGCGACTGCAAATAAGCGAGTAGAGAAGAAACAAACAAAAAGAGAGATGCTGGAAGGGTCAACGTATGTTCTAATCCTCTTCCTTGGAAATATATATATATATACAGAAAGAACATCTAATCACGACCAAAGTAAACCTTCTAGCAAGAAAATTGCACTGTTCCGGTAGCGTTCCTAGCGTTTCAAACGCATCCCCTTTTCAACCCTTAAGTTCGCGTCGATCACAAACTCGAAAGGATAAAACGTTACAAACTAACTGAATCTTTGATCAAGGTCCAAATAGAGCTCCGATTGTTGCATTTTTGGTGCGACATTGCTAAGATTTTTATCGGGTTTCATAGGTATCGAAGTTTTCTTGCAGCAAGTTTGTTTCGACTTCAGTCTGGTACACTTGGTTGCGGCCATTTTCTTTATGTCTTCCTGATCTTGCTTCGAGGTGTCCTGCAAGATTGGGATTATTAATTAATTTGTACTAAATGATAAGTATTTGTGAGGTATGCTTATTGAATTTGAGGATTAAAATTATTTATTCCCCAAATTGTTTATACTTTCTTCCCTACATTACACCCCAATAAGAGTTCACAGCCCTAAAAAATTGGAAAACAATTTTGTAATTGTAATTTCTCGTGTTAAATGTTTGAAGATGGTTTGAGATTTCCAGATCTTACGTTTTTCCGAGGGGGATCCGTAACGTCTCGTTTTCTGTTCTTTGAAGAAACCGGGCGTCGTCGTTTGGACGTGTCTCCGTTTGCAATTATCGCATTCCTACTGCCGACTGTCTCCGTGTCTTTACTGATACCGATGCTCGACGTGGTTTCATTAGATCTGGTATCTGAAACATTTCCAAAAGAAGGAAAAAAGAGAGTAAAATGAAAGCGAGTTCCTTCGGTTGGGTCGATATTACTGTTCCTTCTCGCGGACCATTCATTTTTCAAGAAAAGATAAGATGTGGAAGAAACAAATACTATGTCCAATGATATCTTTCGATGAATGAAAGCATAACTAATAGAACTAAATATTCTACGAGGTACCTTGGGTTTTCTTAAGAAAGAGTATATTCTGTAAATAAGAGAATAAGTTTTATATTTAGGTCAGGTAACCTTGTGGTACTCCTGAACTAGTTACTGTGTATTATATTATTAAAATAACTTTACAATATTATATCTGTAAAATAAATATTATATAAAATCAGTCAATAAAATAAATATTAAATTTTTCAATACTTTTTTATTTTCTAATAAACCCACATATTTTAATATTATTAAAAATAATTACATAAAGTAAAAGATGTCGCAAATTGGAAACTGTACGCTTGCCTTGTTTACGAGTTAATAATGTAGTGGTACGTTTCGTGCGATGCGACGCGTCACGTGATAAATCATTTACAGCTTTAATTGTCTGCAGGTTGACACTGTTTTCGCGCAAAGAATCTTGGCTCCTCGGGGAGATCTCGTTCGCGTCTTCCAACGAATCCGTCGAGTACTGTGACATCTTGGCAGTAATTTCAATTCATCTCCTAGAAACGCAGAGCATAACGCGGAAAACTACTATAATTAACTAAATTATGCCACGGTATGCTCCAAACAGTCAAATGAAAATAGTCATATCAAGCTTTGCAAACTCACTTCAAATTGCGTCAAAATTCTAACGAGTGTTTCATAATAAATTCAACGACGAGGAAATTCATTATAGCGCAGAGGATTCGAAATATCTGCAGAACCTTCACGCCTTGTAAAATGAAGTTCATCACCAGGTAAGTCAAATGAAGTTTCCAATATGTAATAAAATAAATAAACTAATACAAATATTTTTTTGTGTACATCCTTCATTGTCAGACGTACCGAATTTTTTTCACTGAAACTTATTAACACTTAATCTAATATAATGCTCTCTATGTAATTATTAATTAGTTTCTGAATGACAAACATTTCTTTGTAAATATAATTGTAAGAATAAAGCTGGGTTTAGTTAGGCATGTTATGTTCTTTAATATCCTGCTGGTGCCATCTGACAGTAAACCATGAAAGTAATGACGCGAACCATTTCTTTTTGGTTGTCTCTTTAAAATACATTTCATATTGTACAGTTAGTTCCCGCCTACATCTATCATTAAACTTATACCTGAAAGAATTTAGAAGTTCTCTATGTATAATTTTAATTGTTTCGGAATACGATTGTCGGTTGTTTTCCGGTATCGTTAATTTTGAAAGTGTTACCGTATCGTTTCCAAGATACAGTTTCTGTAATTATCGGTTTTGACGATGTGTTCATTGAGATGTCAGTAATAGAAGTGTATCGGTATTTTAAAGTATTCTACGTTTGCTATTAATATTTAAAAATTGTTTATTCTGCAATAAAAAACAATTTTTTGAAAAGGTGCGTTCTTCATTTACCACTAGAGCGCGCTAATCGTATCATATTCAAAACGATATATATCTATTATAAACAGTTCTATTCCTATCCACGTGGGTGATGGTTGTAATTGCTTGATAATTAAAAAGAATGGCTAAGAAGGTAAAGAAAAGTACTAGTAACGCAAAGAAGATTGATACAAATGTTCATGAAATAAAAACCAATAAGGTAAATAATTAAAAATTGTAAAGTATATGTAATAATTACATATTTATATGTGATGTGATTTGTGAAACATCTTCGATTGTTTCGGTTAGTATTTCATGAAAATATCTGTCTTTGATATTTATTTTAGAAAAAGAAACAAAAAGATCAAGATAAAAATAAAATTGCTATCATTAAAGATAAAAATGAATTTAAGAAGAAATCAAAGGACAAACATAAGCTAGCAAAAAAATTCAAACAGATACCTGACGAAGAAAAACATCAAGCAGTTGCTAACCTTGTAAAGCAAAATTCTGTGAAAGTATTAGATACGAAAAATAAAAGTCAAAGTATAAAGACTAGATTTCAAGCTAGAAATAAAAAGCAAAGGAGAATGCTTAAAAACAGTGATAGACGTGAAAGGAAAGAACATAATACAAGAAACAAAAATTTTAATCAATCCAGTAATAAGACTGATACTGACAGTGTTAAAAAAGTATTAAAAGAAAAAGAATCTAAGAGCATGAAGCGTAAAAGGAATGAGAAAGAAACAAATAATAAGACAACAAAATTTGATTCAACATCACATAAAGCTAAGAAACAAAAGATTGTGCAAAAGAAAGACCATAATTCTAAATCATCCACAAATCATCATAAATTAGATATTAAAAGACTGAAGAAGTTAGTAGAGAAAGAAACAAAAGGTCAGCAAGAAAACACAAAACCACAACCTGCACAAAAAAGAACAGGTAAACAAAAGGCAACAAAGGGACAAAAAGAAAATACAAAACTGCAGTCTTTGGGGAAACAAATAGGTACTAAGAAGAAAAAAGCAAAAAATCAAAAAGAGAATGTAAAACCTGAATCTTTAAGGGAACAAGTAGTTGTTAAACTAAAGAAAACTAGAAATTGGAAAGAAAATATGAATCCATCCTCTCTGAGGGAACGAATGATGACTAAGTTAAGAGCATCTAGATTTAGGTACATAAATGAATCACTTTATAGTAGTGAAAGTACAGAATCTAATAACTATTTTCAAAATGATCCTGACTCATTCAAAGCATATCATGAAGGATACAAACAACAGGTTGAACAGTGGCCTGTGAACCCACTTGATGTTATAGTATCTTCAATTAAGAAGATGTTAGTATAGTTGTTCCAATTTTGGGCCTTTAGTTTTTGTATTAAATAGTAACTACCAATTATTTATATTTTAGGTCAAAGAGTAATATAATTGCTGATTTTGGTTGTGGGGAAGCCAAACTTGCTGCTTCTGTTCCCCATAAAGTGCATTCCTTTGACTTTGTTTCATTGAATGAAAATGTAACTGCTTGTGATATGGCACATACTCCATTATTAACAAATGGAGTCCATGTTGTTGTATTCTGTTTATCTCTGATGGGAACCAATCTTAAAGATTATATTATAGAAGCCAATAGAGTACTAAAAAAAGAGTGAGTATTAGTATTGGAAAAAACTATAGAAGACAATAATGTTAAATACTAATGTAATTGATCTTATCTATACAACAAACAATTTATGTAAAAAAATTTGTTTCCAGTGGTATTTTGAAAATAGCTGAAGTTGAAAGTCGATTTGAGAAGGTGGAAGATTTTATAAAAACAATAGAGAGCTATGGTTTTAAGAACACCTGGACTGATTTGTCCCATAACTTATTTTATTTCTTAGACTTTAAGAAAGAGAAAGACATAGGTAGCCACAGAAATAAGTTACCTTCTATTACTTTAAATCCATGTTTATATAAAAAACGATAATAATTAAATAATGGACATATACATTTTATATGTATTTTAAATGTATTTATGTTAATACTGTTGTTTTTAACTTTTATCATAAGCCTGTACAGCAACTGTAATATTAAATTAATAAAATGGGAAAACTGTTCCATAATGTTTTGATATCATACTCCCTTAGAATGAAATCAAAGACACTTTGGATATTTGATTTATGTGCCTGCTTAAACAATGTGCTATTCTTAAAACACATTGATCTGTTGACACAATATGCATTAATTATAAATTAACAGTACATATATTTTAATTATTTTATTTGTAAAAAAATACTTCATTGATATAATATACAAAAGAAATTTGAATATCATAAATAAACAAATATTTTTATTATATATTTTAATTTGCACAATTTAAACCCTCTTTAAATTCTTTATATTTATACCGTCTAAGATATCTTCTGTTTCTTCTTCCAAATTTTGAATCTTTTCCAATATAATCAACTGTAAAATATAATAAAAATGAAGTTAGAAATAAAAGTATTAAAATGTAAAATATAAGTACACTCTTAATATTTAAAGCAGTTACTTTAGCAGCTTCAATAATATGTGTTGCAGTTTTTTTGCTCAAGTATGGAACTTTTTCCAGCAATTCCTTTGGTTGTACTTTAGCTATACATTGTACTGTTTTGAAACCTGCATTATACAACTGACGTGCTCTTCCCTAAAAAACAATTAATTATAAATTTTTATCAGAATTCAAAAAAATGAATATAAATTTCTTACAATTTTTACTAATGGTAAATCCATTAATGCTTCCAATTCCAAAGGGCAACAGTATGATAATTTTTTACTGAATGCATCTAATAAATCTTTGAACGCCCAAAATTCGTCTAATTCCTAAAATAAAATTATTTATTAAAATTGTATAGAACGAAAAAATTATGCATTTATTGACCTACCTGACAAAATCTCACTACAGAAAATGCAAATGTTGATACTGCAGATAAAAGATTTTGCACAGTGCCTCTGTTTACTTGATATTTTTCTGCTATGGTGTACACCGCGTGTTGACACCACAGGTCGTATAGTATTAATGTTACATAAAATCGCTGAACTACTCTTGGTTCTACGTTCTATAACATTTTGTAATTTTTTAAATATACAAATATATTTCGTACACGAAAATTAAAATATGTACTTACTTTGGGCATTAGACCATCACGTATTTTAGTTATAGCTACTTCATTGATTCCAAGTACTCTTGCTGTTTTCATTTGCGTTTCCGATAAATTTATTACAACATCGTAATAAACACTTCCCACTACTTTTACTTGAGGTATTATATCATATGGAGTAACAAGATATAACAAATGTAAATAATCGATGAGAACTAAATGTTCTTGAGCTTTTTTTAAATCTTCATATAATGTATATGCACACTGAATATCGATGCATCCTTCAATGTAAAAATGCAATGACAATATCGGAAATTAATATGTTAATACTTATTGATACAACTGATTATACCTTTCATAGCTGCGCGTCCTAAATTGCACAAATCTAGTTTGGTATCGTTCATAAGTTGTATTGATTTTTTTACCTTTTTTTCTATATCTGATTCGTTAGGACATGTAATTTGTGATGGAATAGCAACAGTTATATTTGGTTGATACACATCAATGCTTTTACTTTTATCTTTTACTTTTATTACACCACTTTTCAATAATTCAGTTATTGCTGAATCCACAATATGTTTAATATTTATACCTAAACGTTCCTGTTGTATATTAAGTAATGTTCTTGTTGCAAGTTTTTGTAACTCGAATCGAGTTTTTGCAATTGAGTATAATATAGCACTTAAAATTAAATTATTTATACCCCTATCTTTATTCACATGTAATGAACTTATACAATCATCCATTTTGGATTCCAAAAGTTCCTTCACCTATGTAGAAAATGTTGATGTGTTATAACCGTTCTCTATTTGCAAATTTATCACAGTTATATATTTATTATTACCTTAGGTAACTCATTGTTTTTGCAGATAATTATGCTTTCTCCTATGTCTCCCATACCAGCACGGCCAGCTCTCCCACTCATTTGCTTATATCTACTTAAATTTATAAACTCGCTACCAACGTATGGACTTCTTAATATCACCTGTTGTACATTTCTTTATAAGAATAAATAAGTAATACTATTGTAAAACGGTACATAATAATAAATAAAGGACCCTTCTAGCTGGTAGATTTACTCCGGCTGCTAACGTAGATGTACAGCATATTACACAAAGCGTTCCTGCTTTAAAAGCATCTTCCAATAATCGTCTTTCCTCGGCTGTAAGGCCAGAATGGTGATAAGCTACACCAAACCTTATGGTTTTTTGTAAGATAGGACAAAGGCCTTCTTCTCTTTCAAGTGCATTCAATAAATTTTGTTTTTCGTTTGTCTTATGTGCTTCCAAGGATCTAAAAGTATTCATATAAATAATTTTAAATATTGCACTTTTATGCAAATAATAAAGTGTTATAAAAGAAGATCTCACTTGAACAAAATTTTTGTTAATAATAATGCAACATTTTCACAATTTTTCCGACTTGAACAAAATATGAGACACGAATCTTTTGGAACTACATCCATTACTAGACCACCAATTCTATCGGGATCTATGATTGCTGCATCACTTGAATACTTTTTATACAAATATATAGCTTGAAAAACAACAATAAAAAAATATTGATAAATAATATGTATTAATTATGCTTACACGGTAATTAATTTTTTTCATATCTGTTAATAGTTCTTCTGATTTTAAATCAAGTAACCAAATACAGTCATCGCATTTAACATATTCTTTAATTTCAACAGGACGAAAATTTCCTGTGTATAAGTCCGCTTTCAAAAATTCCGCTATTTCATTTAAATTGCCTATCGTTGCACTCATTCCGATAATATGAACGGTTTCTAAAATATTAATAATTTTTACTTTAAGTTCCATGCAAATTTTGCATCAAAATATTTATGAAATCTTCCTTTACCATTAACATACAATGCTTTTGTTAAAATTACTTCTAGTGTAGCACCTCTGCCTCCGCCTTCACCAATTAAATGTAGTTCATCTACTACTATAAGGCCAATCTAAAATATTTTAATGCAATAAAATAATTATAATACATAAAAATCATTCAAATTGTATTCTTTAATTTTATTAGTTTACTTACTTCCTTAAAACGTTTTTCTTCTATTAAACTATTTATTAAACCCAATGCTTTTTCTATTGTACACATATATATACTATTTTTTTTTCGACGTTTTTTAGGAGGATAAGCTCCCTTTGATGCAGCATATTCCTCGATTAAGAAATCCAATTCTAATGCAAATGGTGCCATCGCTTGAACCTAAAATTGCAAAAAATGTGTATATCTCATATAGCTAATTAGCAATTAAATTGTTGAATGAATTATTTATAATCAGTACTGACCTTTTCTTGTACTATAGCAACAAATGGCAATATAAATATTGCATTTCGTTTATTACATATAACTTCCTTTAACATTAATATTTCTGCAACCAATGTTTTACCTCCACTTGTTGGAAGAGCATAAATTAAATTTTTTCTGTTTTTTACTGCATCTAAACTTAAACATTCATCCTGCCACTCTGAAAATGTTAGATAATTTATATTATTAACGTTACTTTATATTCTAATAACATTAATCAATAAAATACTTACCATATAATGTATCAATACCCCTAATTTGTGAGAAAAGTTGCTTTACTGCACTTGGTAAACCATAAAACCTATCATCCTTTATAGAAGTTGAATGATATAAATTTGAATTTCTTTTATTTATTTTCTTATCATTTGAATAATGTATCTTACTTGGAATTACATTATTATATTCGTTTAAACTTCTTTTTGAATTTACGTGATGATGTTCTTTCCTTGATACATCTACATTTTCTACAAATACTGATTCTTTAGTATAATTTTCAGTGGTTTGAGTAAGAACCTGTTTTTTAAAAGTAGAATGTTTTGTAATTAATAATTAAAGATATATAAAAGTGACTACAATTCAATAATCTACCTCAATGAAATGTTCATGATCATCATCTTTTTTAATAGATGATTCCAATTGTGTAAAAACTTCATTCAAAAATGTATTATCTTGCCAACTGTTCCCTTCAGTAGATATATTATTTACTTTTTCAGTTTCAATTGGCAAGTCCAACTTATTATTACCACCGCCTTTGAATTCTTTAGTAGTTTCTTGTGCCTTGATTGTATTTTGCCATTCATGTGCAAAGTTATGTAAAGTTTTGTCATGTACTTTAGGACTTGTGGTAAATGGTATATTATCATCATCTTCAATACTTTTTAAAATTGTATCATCCATAGAAAGAATAGAATCGATAACTTCTAATGGTTTGGGAACAATTTCATATTGATCTTTTGAATGACTATGGTTTAAAAAAGAATTTGTATTCTGCATAGTGATTATATCAACAATCATAAACAATTATTCCCTGATTATACAAATATATTGTATATATTATATATTTACCACAAATTATACAATGTATAATCTAAAGAATCTAATTAGTAATCTCAATTTAATAGTTATAGTCAATGTAATTTTTTCATATGAAATAAAATGATTATATTTTTATGGCTCTATGCAATGAGAGCTGTTCGTCATATTTATTTATTTTATTTGTAATTATATACATAACAAAATTAAAGTATCTATCTATTATATTCAATTTATCACAGATAATGTTTACTAATATATTTTGTTCACATTTCAATTACAGTAAATTCGTTACAAAACATTAAACATGTATAAATATAATTATAAATACGCAAATATTTAATTATAACAGTACATAGCACTACAAATACAACAAAATATTAGGTATATTTAACCCCGTCAGCTGACCCAGCTGACTTCAATATTATGAAAGTCCCGTTGACAGTGTATCACAAATTTCACTTAAAGAAAAAATAAATAGGAAACAAAAATGAACACTTTCGTGAAATATTTTGCTTTGACGGTGAGTTTAAATATGTAATATATAAAAAATGTATTCCGTAGTCATTGAAATATATACGTAATTAACATAACATGTAATTTAAGGTTAAACCGGTGTCATCGGTAAGGAATGTTTCAACGGGTTGTTTGAGGTATAAAGATGATTTTAATAATCTAATTCATCCGGATGGTCATGAACCAAGTATACCACAATATATTGAACGTGAAAAAGAGAATACAGATGTCAAAAGAGCTAGGTAATAAGAAATGATAATTACAATAATATTTTTAACTTTTATATTAAAACAAAATTTTGTTACAGATTAGTATATCAATCTCGTAAACGTGGTATGTTAGAAAATGGCCTTCTTTTAAGCACATTTGCAAAAAAATATTTAAACGAATTTGATGATAAACAGTTACAACTGTATGATCGTCTTATAAATTTACCAACAAATGATTGGGATATATTTTATTGGGCTACAGGTGCAAAACCCACCCCACCTGAATTTGATAATGAAATCATGGATTTATTAAAAAGGCATATAAGGAATGATGATCGTCAAGCAAGGATAATGCAACCAGAATTATAATCATGAAATATTTATGAATTTTAATTTAGAGCAAGTTTAGTCACAATAAATGAAATGTTGGGCTATTTGAATATTATTTTACTTAATGTACATAGACAAGTAGTATATTTATTGTAAATATAATCTGAATTGAAATGAATAGCCCATGCTGTATATGTACATAAATAAATAGTTGTACTAATAAATACAAAATTATTTTCTAATTTTTTGTGAAATATAAAATATATAATTTTATAATCATTATGAAAATAAAAAACTTTATTAGTAAATTTCATATATACATACACATACCTTTCAACGTTTTCTTTTTTTTACAAAAACAATACATAATACTGTTGCATTATTTTCAATTATAAAATGGCAAAAGTGCCAATTCTCGATTAAAACGGATACCATGTATCCTACGTTAGATGGAACAGTCATGATTGTTACATCACACTTTTATAAATACAAACATATAATACAAATCAATATATTAACCCAATTGCATATATCGATGAGGATTCGACATATACACTTTGTCTTTATTTAAACTTATAAGTCCAGGACCTTTACTCGAACTCGAAGTTGTACTTTTCGCTTTTGTGGTAGTTTTTCCTTTTTGTGTACTAATATAATATAATAAAAATTATGATATAGTGCATGTAAAATTAAATATTACAAGTCAATATTTATATATTAATATTCTTACCTTGTTGTTGTTCGTTTATACTTTTTAGCTGTATTTCGATAATTAGATTTACCTTTCCGCTTTCTACCTTGGCTTCCGTTAAATTTGCCAGCAAAAGCAGGAGCGCTATTGTCCCAACCGCCATCATCATCATCACTAGCACTACTTTCTGCTTGTTCCTCATTTAATAATACTACGAGTACAATCACGTAATTAGTTAAGAATTACAATGATCAAAAAATAATTTTTAATGTTTTTTACCATATTTCTCTGCAGCATATTTTTGAGTGATATCTAGCAGAGCTTTTCCATATTTATCAAAATTTGCTTGAGTTACGTGTGGTATTTCTAACATAGCTTGCTCGTTATCTGGAAGCCTTTGGCTCATTGCCCTAACTGCTATCATGTTCATAATCGAAGACGCCGAAACCTCAAGTGCCCCAGCAATTCCTTTTATTACTTCCATTAATTCTTTATAACAACGTTCTTGTAATTCAAGAAGGACCTTATCAATCTTCTTTGTAACTGTAGATACTGTAGCCACTGTAGCGGAATTACCAGTAGATGATTTTATAGGTAATTCCACCTGTTTTAGAAACAATTATTATATGTTATCCGTTGTTTATATGTTACTCAATATATTTAAATAAAATTAATAGAAATGTTATGTATTGCTTTAACCTTTATATCTTTTCTTGTCATCAATTCACTAGCATTTGGACCAATCTTTAGATACGCACAAGTAATTTCATTGTTTATATACATCTGTTCTTGTAAATAATCTTTAAGCACCATATAATGTAATAATCGTTCTATGTCGTTTCTGTTCCATGATCTTCCACGACCATACACAGGATGCTTATTAAGACCTGTATAAATATTCAGCGGTAATACAGACTTGAATTACATTAGAAAATACTTACAGAATAATAATATTTCATACCTGCGTCTCTTATTTTTTTAATATCACTTCCTTTAAATATATCAGTAAGTAGTACTAATGTAAGATTAGCACTTCTTGATTGGGTAATTTCACGTACAGCTTTCATAATTTGTTTAGCGTCGTCTGTTGCATCTAACATTTTAAAGTCGTCCTAAACAATATCGTACATATTTATAATTATCTTATATTTTTAAAGATATTAATTAGCAAAATATGTCATCTGAAATTTCACTTACTTTATTTCTACAATTGTCGCATGACGTGGCTTTATTGCTGATGCACTGTTGTCGATCAAATATTTCTCCAAAATAATTCAGTTGCAATGATCTGCGGCAATCTGTTTTATTCTCACAAAATGATACCATTTTAAATAAATTATCTATATTAGTTTTTATTGCGTCAGGATTTGAGTTGTCCATTTCAATCATTTTCCTTATTCTGTGCATATCAGCGTAATTATAAAATAATATACAGTCCGCATTTTCTCCGTCGCGACCAGCACGTCCACTCTCTTGATAGTAACCTTCGATAGATTTCGGAAGAGCTGCGTGAATTACAAAGCGTACATTTGGTTTGTCAATACCCATTCCAAACGCTATTGTCGCACAAACAACTTTAATCTAAAATTTTTTATATTATATAATCACGTATTTATAAAAACAGATTTACAGCTACTTAAAATACACGTAATTCCATACTTCTTCTGAAATCCAACGACCTTGAATGTTACTCCTGTTATTGTCTGTAAGACCAGCATGATAGCCTAATGCTTTAATGCCATTCTTTCTCATCTGTACCGCATAATCATCGCACTCTTTACGAGATAAACAATAGACGATACCACAGTCATTTTTGTACTTTGTTTTTATCATGGCTATAACTTCATCTGAACAATTTTTACCCTTCTTTGTTATTATACTATACCTTAAATTCGGTCTATTGAAACTCGACATAAACCTGAAAGAAGAAAAAGAAATGTTGACGATATTAAAAATTCACTTAATATAATTACATACCATTTCGGTCGAGTAAGTCCTAACTGATGTAATATGTCGGTCCGAACTCTGGGCGTAGCCGTTGCTGTGAGAGCAATCATTCCCACTTTGGTGTAATTTTCTCTAAGCATTTTTAACCTTTTATAATCGGGTCGAAAATCATGGCCCCATTGACTAACACAATGTGCTTCATCAATAACAAACTTAGCTAATAACCCTCTCTCATACAATGAAGATAGAAGGTTGCAAAATTTTTGGGATGCGGATATTTTTTCTGGCGTTACATATAGTAATTTAAGGGCAGGATCTTTTTTCGACAGTTCCCTGTATATTGCATCCGCTTGAGCATCTGTTATTGTACCAGATAAATGAGCAGCTGGAATCTATACAATATTTGTTAAATTATAGTTAAACGACATCCATCATACATGTAGACTGTACATTGATTAAAATCTTACATCAAGAGAAGTTAGTTTTTGAACTTGATCAAGAATAAGACTTTTCAATGGTGAAATTACAATTGTTACTCCAGGTAACAAGAGGGCTGGCAGTTGATAGCATAATGACTTCCCTCCCCCAGTTGGCATTAGAACAAAACAATCAAATCCTAACATTGCAGCATTAATTGCTTGTAATTGATTTGGCCTAAATGAATATAATCCAAATTTTTGTCGAAAAATCTGAAAGGTTAAAGAATTTCATGCTAACAATAATAAGTATTCAAATAAAAGGAAAGCGTAATATGTTTTACCTTTAACATTTCTCGTGAATGTGTATATGATAATCCATCAAACTCGCCACTAACACCATCATTTTTATAGTTTCCAGTGAAATTACCACTTTCAATATTTGGTTTAAATGCCTTTTTTTGTTCGTTGTTATGTTCCTTACTAGGACTATTTTGTGTAGCTGCTATTATTTGATGAAATCAAAACTTGAGAAATAAAGTTAAAAAAAAGAATAAATCATTTTACACATTGTTATATTTACCTAGTTTTATATTACAATCTTTACTCAATGCAGGGAACTGTTCAAGTTCTTGAGTTAAACCATCAACCATATCTTCAGCATATGAATTATCATCTACGATAAATTTTTATTATAATATATATGTTATAATATTTTTTGTATGTAAAACTTGATAAGATATAGTTTACCAAATGTATCGAACCAATCTTCTTCGTCATTATCACATATCAGTTTTTCACTAGTTTGAAAATCTTGCTTTTTTTCTTGAACTGGACATGCATTTTTATTAATTTCAATTCTTTTTGATTCATAATTTTCGAACTTCGTATGATTATTACTATCAGAAACTGCTGGTTTAGGGTCTGAAACTTTGAACTGCTCTTCCTTTTCCCATATTTCTCCAATTCGTTTCGATACTTCAGAACCTATAGTTGCTTTAATAGGTCTTTTTAACTGGAATTTACCCTTTTTTCCTTGATTTAAAGAATCGGTAGATTTTGTTTGAATGGGAGAATTACACGAATCAACAGTATGGTCTTTTTGTTCATTTACTTGTGATTCATTCCTTTTCTCTAAAAATTTAGGAAGTCTATCTACCGTCGGTGAAAATGTATCTTTTGGTTTCATAAAAGAAATAGAACTCGATTCTGAATCAACCAAATTAACAGTGGATATATTACAGTTACTGTTATCTGAAATACTTAAAATTGTTTGCCCACTTAAAGCTCCAACTGTTGTATCTAATGGTGGACTATTTTTATATTCACATAATTTATCATCAACAGGTTTTTGATTTTCATCAGTTTTTGCGTGCATTAACCTTGTCTCAACTAATCGTATTTTTGCTTTAACATGTTGGTACAAAATTTTTAAATCTTGAAATGATCGTTTATCGAAATCCGGAAATTTTTCCAGAACAGGCAATGGTATTTGATCCAATGCAGTATAAAATTTATCAAGAATTTCTATTTGAAAATCTTTTAAATGCTTGTATCTATCTTCTAATTTTTGCTTTGTAACCTGTAAATAATGTAGTTAGTATATTAATTTGTCAATAATACATATGACTTATATATAGAACATAATATTTACAGGTACTGCAGACATTATTGGCTTCTTTCTTGAAGACTCTATCCAAGGATCCAATTGTTTCCCTAAACCTAAAGGTTTCAAATTTAATTTGAAATCTGGGCCTATCCATCTTTTTTTACGAATTTGTGTAGGACTACGTTTAAAACATGGACTACTATCTGAATCTGATATTATGCACTTTTCATATTTTATATCAGTCGAACTTTTTTTTGGAGTACTTGGAGTATCACTTCCAATTAATTGTTTTTCATCTGTTTCTGCTTTATAAACATTGTTGTTTTTAGGAGATTCTTGAGAAGATACATTGTCACAAGTAGATTTACATTCTTCGTTTGTTGCTGGAGGGCTTTCATTTAACATTGATTCTTCATTACTGCTGTTAATCATTCTTTTTTTTCTATTTAAACTCAACATTGGTTTTGTTTGTACATCATCTTCACTGTCTGATGATTGAATAAATTTAATTTTTGATTTTTGTACATTTGTAGATACAGGTGTGTGTGTGCCATTAAATGTTGTTTTTTCTTGACTGCCCGTTTTTTCAACAGCATTAAAAGATTCAAAGAACATTGATTCATCAGAACTATCCTAAAACATAATAAACAAAATGTACTAGAGTATTTCTTTGTGCATTCTTTTATATATAATGACTTTTATATTATAATATAAAATGATCTTACAAGAGATATAATGGATGTTTTACAGACATTTGTTTCCGATTTTATTGTATTATGAGATTCACTACTGTTATGTGTATCTGAACCCTTATCTGTTTGTGAATTTGTTGTTGATGATTTAGGAGTACTACAAAAGTAAAATAATACATTGCGTTATTAGCATTAAATGATGTCTTCAAATGTATTAAATATACACAATTTTTATACCTGGATTGCATTGCATGTTTATTTTTCATTCGTTCCAGAAATCCTTTAAACGTTGGTTGTATATCATTTTGATTAAGAGGAATTTTTTTTGACATTGTTTTGAAATTTTGAGAATCATCAAAATTTCAATGTTGAATGTACATAGAAGTTGCTTGATAAATGAAATTGATTGCACTGTATTATACACGTATATAATATTAATTATTAAGGACAAACATAATAATTGCGAAAAATGATTAAATATTTATTATAAACACAGATCAACTGAAACTGGAAGTGTTCTTAAAACATGGAGTAGCATTATTAACGTGATATAAATAAATATATTAGGAACGTACAAAAATAACTTAAACGAAAAACTAACTTGACAGAAAATAAAATACTTAAAAATATGTATTAAAAGAACCTTAGTTTCATTTACAACATTTGAATGTAATGTAATTTATTTTGATACACTATTAAATATTTTACAGCACCTATAAACAATACCATTCTTTACATTATAGGCGCCAGATCTCAATCCTGAATATTATTCAATATGAAAGTTGAGAAACCTGAATATCTCAAATTCTCTATATTTAAAAAGTCAAAAGTTATTTGTGATATTTATTAAAATTATCTGCTGTGTACATCTGAAATATTATTTGCATTTTATGTTCCACGTTTATTACTTTTTCTCTGTATACAATTATAATAAGGATGAGCATTATTCGTTTGTTGCGTTTACCGTCTGCGGTCTAGGGATTTTAGGTGAGGCGCTCTGCTCGCGGCAGAGTTGGGCAGTCGTGAGATTTTATCTCACGCGAGAGCTTTATGCGCATGCGTCAGCTGAAGTCACAGCTTGCTGCCAATGCCGTACCTAGCTGGTACACGCAGTGGTGACTGATGAGGGCACCTCAATGATCTAACATAATTTTTCCAAAATTCTTATAATTGCACTGTAAACTATGAATGTATAGGTTGGGTTAGATTACATTAGGCTGGGTTAGGTTAGTTATATATATGACTGTATAAATCAATACAACTATATATACATATATTATAAGTAAAATTACAATCGTAGCTCTTAAATTCTGAACTCTAATTCTAAATTAAATTATAATCGTAGCTCTTAGCTCGGTATAGTTCTCTGAAGATTTTTTAAAGCCTTCAGAGAACTATACCGATTACCGGGTCACACCACGTGGAGGTGGCTACGATAGTGACCCACCCTAACTCCAAATCCCATCCACCCTCCAAATACAACCTCATTTATCAGAAGGATAAATGAGTTCTAACTCTACTCAGCTCATACGCTCGCATATACAAGTTCTTTACCACAATCCAGCAAAGAGCTTGTATCACTCGCACACACACATACATTAACTTAATACTAATCGCATCGGATCCCACGCACGCACGCTTAACTTATTCTAAACGCCGCACGGTACCTCTCATTCTAAGATTACACTCAAATAATCTATGACGAATTTAAAAAGCAAAGTGAAATAAGAAAGTTAGAAGAACTTTCTACTAAAAGAAAAGAAAGTTAGAAGAACTTTCTACTAAAAGAAAAGAAAGTTAGAAGAACTTTCTGTCAAAAAAGGGGAGAGTATTTTTCGCCAAGCGGACCTTGCTTTCCATGGGTCAAAGGGTAGCCCATAGTGGCTTACGTGAACCACGACGGCAAAGATGAACCGAAGATACCTTTGGCAAGAACGAGTGATACACCCCAGTTGGCGGAGGGTTCCCATTTCCCCCAGCGCTCTCGCGTCTTACTACAGAGAGGATACCCAGACCGTGATGCCCCTTGGCAGAATGGCGGCAGGTCGGGGAGGCACATCAGAGTATGAGAGGTGCCAACCCCGATCCGCCCCGCCGGGCAAAGAATATCACTCGCGCTACACCGGCACTTGCAGCTCACCTCTACCGCGTGTTCACAGCGCTATGAACCCCCAATGATCCACTTGGGCGCAGAACGATTGACAAAAAATAAGGGGATATACTACAAGCTAACGAAAGTTAGAAGAACATTCTGTCAAAAAGAAAAGAAAGTTAGAAGAACTCTCTGCGAAAAAGGGGGACAGTATTTTTCGCCAAGTGAACCTCGCCTTCCATGAGTCAAAGGGTGGTCCATAGTGACTTACGTGAACCACGGAACAGAGATGAACCGAAAGTACTGGCAAGAACGAGTGACACATCCGCGGAGGGTTTCCCGTTTCTCCCCGCTTACGTTTAAAGTAAGTCTTACTGCAGAGAGGAAACCCTGCCGTGAGGCACCCGATCGAGACGGAACATCAATCGATCGGCCCCGCAGAGATGTGTCCCTGGCGCTACACCAGCACTTGCAGCTCACCTCTGCCGCGAATTCACAGCGCTATGAACCCCCAATGATCCACTTGGGTTCGGACCAATTGACAAAAAATAACGGGGTACACTACAAGTTAACGCGTATAAAGTTGGAGGACTGAGAAGATGAGTACAATTTAGAATGAGAGGCATTTACAAGGACCCACCCGCCCTGCCCACGAGCACACTTAATTTAGAATTAACGCACGCGTAAAATTAGCTTGAAACTAACGCACGCATCCCTCGATGATCCCACGATGATCCCACGATGATCCCTCGATGATTGACGTCTTCAATGATGACCTATTACCTATTGAATAAATAGGTGTATCAATAATTCATGCTGACATTTAAATTTATATTGACATTTTCAGAATAAAAATTAAATAAACCTCGAATCGGCTCGCTAAAAACCTGAAACAGAAAAATACAATTAAGACACATATGAATAAACAAATTGCTTACATAAAATTAAAACCTGAAACACACAAAAATGATTAAGACAAATATGGAACATTGAAAACACTTACATAAAATTAAAGCCCCAAATGTGCCTTTTGTTCTAAAATTGCACTCGTATAATGTAAAAGTAAGTAAAGAAAAGAGTAAAAGAAGAAAGTTGGAAGAACTTTCTTTCAAGTTTAAAGCAACTGTTAATAAAAATGATAGGTTACTACTACAAACTAATATCTAACAAGTTAAAAAATTGTCGTCAAGATGAGTGCAAGTTAGAACAAAAGGCACTTACAATTTGCGCAAGCTTTTCGTCACATATCGTAACGAAAAGCCTGCGCCCGAGCCCACCCAGCCTCCCACAGCTCGGAATTAGAATAAAACTAATGTACTCAACATAACTTACAAAAAATTAAATTCTGAAACAGACAAAAATGTGTTAACATAGAAAATTAGGCAAAGGAGTGAAATATTCTAAAGAAAATCGCGAAATAAAACCGCAGCCCTCAGCTCGGTATAGTTTTCTAAAGACTTAAAAATCTTTAGAGAACTATACCGATTACCGGGTCACACCACGTGGAGGTGGCTACGATAGTGACCCACCCTAACTCCAAATCCCATCCACCCTCCAAACGGAACCTCATCTATCAGAAGGATAAATGAGTTCTAACTCTGCTCAGCTCATACGCTCGCATATACAAGTTCTTTACCACAATCCAGTAAAGAACTTGTATCACACACACAAACACGCATACATTAACTTAATACTAATTGCATGGGATCCCACACACATACGTTTAACTTATTCTAAACGCCGTAGGGTACCTCCACTTCTAAGCTTGCACTCTTATGATCTATGACGAAGTAAAAAAGCAAAGGGGCAAAAAAGAAAGTTAGAAGAACTTTCTACAAAAAGAGAAGAAAGTTAGAAGAATTTTCTATTAAAAGACGGGTCAGTATTTTTCGCCAATTGAACTTCGTCCTCATGGGTCAAAGGGTAGTCGCATCGTGACTTACGTGAACCACGAGACAGAGATGAACCGAAAGTACTGGCAAGAACGAGTGACACATCCGCGGAGGGTCTCCCATTTCCCCGCCGCTTGCGTGTGAGACAAGTCTGACCACAGAGAGGAAACCCCTGCCGTAAGGCGGCAGATCGAGATGGTATATCAATCGATCGGCCCCGCTGAGATGTGTCCCTGGCGCTACACCAGCACTTGCAGCTCACCTCTGCCGCGTGTTCACAGCATTATGTACCCCCAATGATCCACTCGGACTCAGAGCGATCGACAAAAAATAGCTGGGTATACTACAGACTAACGCGTGAAAAACTCACTGATTGTAAAGATAAGTGCAAGTTCGAATGAGAGGTATTTACATGGACCCACGCGCCCTGCCCACAAGCATACGCTTAAAATTAAGGCACGCATACCTCTCGTTCTAAGATTGCACTCGTAAGATTTATAATAATGTAAAGAGCAAGAGAAGAGAAGAAAGTTGGAAGAACTTTCTGATAGATTTTAGTTTGAACTATTTGAGAAAAAGTAGATGAATACACTAACGCGTGAAGAATACTCTAAGTGTGAAAATGAGTGCAATTTAGAAAGAGAAGTATTTACAAGGACCCACCCGCCCTGCCCATAAGCATACACTTAAAACTAACGCATGCATATTAGCTTAAAACTAGCGCACGCATCCCGCGATGTCCATCGAAGATCCCTCGATGTCTTCAATCTTTGCGTATACGCAATTCATGCACGCACTCACTCATACTACAATATTTTACAATCGACGAAACTTAAAATTAACTTAAAATTAACTTAAAATTAACTTAAAATTAGCGCATATATCTAGGAGGAATCTCGCTGCGTTTTAGATGATTGCCTAAGCTGAAAGAAAGAAAGAATATGCGGAAAAATAGATAGAAAATTAGTGCATTTTAGGAAAACAGGGAAAATTTCAAGTTTAGACTCTAGGGAAACATGCAAATTAAATAATATACTCGTAAAATTAAGAAAAATATGAACCATTAAAAATTACAAACATAAAATTAAAAGTGGAAACATACAAAAATAATTAAGGCAAATATCAATAATTAAAAATGACTTATTAAAAATTAAAGCCTGAAACATATAAAAATGATAAAGACAAATATAAATCATTAAACCTTATTTACAAAAAAATAATTTCGGCAAACATGAAACATTAAAAATGTAGGAACTTACGAAAAATTAAATGCTGAAACAGACAAAATTTTATTAATATAGAAAATTAAGCAGAGTGAAATATTACTTTAGCCCACCCACAAAATAGAAAATTAACCGTAGCTCTCAGCTCGGTATAGTTTTCCAAAGACTTTAAAAAATCATTGGAGAACTATACCGATTACCGGGTCACACCACGAGGAGGTGGCTACGGTAGTGACCCACCCTAACTCCAAATCCCTTCCACCCTCCAAATGCAATCTCATTTATCAGAAGGATAAATGAGTTCTAACTCTACTCAGCTCATACGCTCGCATATACAAGTTCTTTACCATAATCCAGTAAAGAACTTGTATCACACACACAAACACACATACATTAACTTAATACTAATTGCATGGGATCCCACACACGCACGCTTAACTTATTCTAACGCCGCAGGGTACCTCTACTTCTAAGATTACACTCAAATAATCTATGACGAATTCAAAAAGCAAAGGGGCAAAAAAGAAAGTTAGAAGAACTTTCTACTAAAAGAGAAGAAAGTTAGAAGAACTTTCTACTAAAAGAAAAGAAAGTTAGAAGAACTTTCTATCAAAAAAGGGGACCATTATTTTTCGCCAAGCGAACCTTGCTTTCCATGGGTCAAAGGGTAGCCCATAGTGGCTTACGTGAACCACGACGGCAAAGATGAACCGAAGATACCTTTGGTAAGAACAAGTGATACACCCCAGTTGGCGGAGGGTTCCCATTTCCCCCAGCGCTCTCGCGTCTTACTACAGAGAGGATACCCAGACCGTGATGCCCCTTGGCAGAATGGCGGCAGGTCGGGGAGGCACATCAGAGTATGAGAGGTGCCAACCCCGATCCGCCCCGCCGGGCAAAGAATATCACTCGCGCTACACCGGCACTTGCAGCTCACCTCTACCGCGTGTTCACAGCGCTATGAACCCCCAATGATCCACTTGGGCGCAGAACGATTGACAAAAAATAAGTGGGTATACTACAAGCTAACGCGTACAAAGTTTGAGAATTGAGAAGATGAGTGCAAGTTGGAAGTAGAGGTACTTACAGGAACCCACCCACCCTTCCCACACGATTACAATTAACTTAAAACTAATGCACGCATACAATTAACTTAAAACTAGCGCACGCATCCCTCGATGATCCCTCGATGATCCCTCGCTGATCGATGTCTTCAATAACGAACTATTCATTGCCTGTAAAATAAATAGGCGTGACAATGAAAAAGAAAACAGAAAAGGAAATGCAAGATTAGCTAGTTAAAATAAAAACCTGAAACATCTGAGTGAAATTAAGACATACAAGAATTATTAACATCAAAACGTGAGACATCTCAATGAAATTAAAACAGACAGGAATCGTTAAAGTAGAAACCTGAAACATAAAAATACAAATAAGATACGTATGAATAAACAAATTACACACATAAAATAAAAACGTGAAACATACAAAAATGATTAAGCCCTAAATGTGCCTTTTGTTCTAATATTGCACTCGTATAATGTAAAAGTAAGTAAAGAAAAGAGTAAAAGAAGAAAGTTGGAAGAACTTTCTTTCAAGTTTCGAGCAATTGACAATAAAAATGATAGGCTATTAATACAATCTAATATGTAACAATCTAATTTGTAACAATCTAACATGTAACAAGTTAAAAAATTGTAGAGATGAATGCAAATTAGAACAAAAGGCACAATTTGCGCAAGTTTTTCGCCACGTGTTGTGACGAAAAACCTGCGCCCGAGCCCACCCTTCCTCCCACAGCTCGGAATTATTGTAACTTAGATATGAAATTGACAAGTTATAATCGTAGCTCTCAGCTCGATGTCGTTTTCTACAGATAATTTCGTGAAAAATATTTAGAAAACGACATCGATTACCAGGTCACACCACGTGGAGGTGACTACGATAGTGACCCACCCTAACTCCAAATCCCATCCACCCTCCAAATGCAACATCATTTATCAGAAGGATAAATGAGTTTTGACTCTACTTAGCTCATAGGTTCGCATATACAAGTTCTTTACCACAATCGAGCAAAGAGCTTGTATCACTCACACACACACACGCACATACATTAACATAATACTAATTTTTTGGGATCCCAAATAAACGCCGCACGGTACCTCTTCTTCTAAGATTGCACTCAAATAATCTATGACGTATTCAAAAAGCAAAGGGGAAGAAAGTTAGAAGAACTTTCTATTAGAAGCAAAGAAAGTTAGAAGAACCTACTACTAAAGCAAAAGAAAGTTAGAAGAACTTTCTGTGAAAAAGGGGGACAGTATTTTTCGCCAAGTGAACCTCGCCTTCCATGGGTCAAAGGGTAGTCCATAGTGACTTACGTGAACCACGGGACAGAGATGAACCGAAAGTACTGGCAAGAACGAGTGACACATCCGCGGAGGGTCTCCCATTTCTCCCCGCTTGCGTTTGAAGCAAGGCTAACCGCAGAGAGGAGACCCCTGCCGTGAGGCGGCAAATCGAGATGGTACATCGATCGATCGGCCCCGCAGAGATGTGTCCCTGGTGCTATACCAGCACTTGCAGCTCACCTCTGCCACGTGTTCACAGCACTATGAACCCCCAATGATCCACTTGGGTTTGGAACGATTGACAAAAAATAACCGAGTATACTACAAGCTAAAGCGTGCAAAGTTTGAGAATTGTCAAGATGAGTGCAATTTAGAAGAAGAGGCACTTACATGGACCCACCCGCCCTGCCCACAAGCATACACTTAAAACTAACTTAAAATTTAATCGACTTAAAACTAACGCACGCATCCCTCGATTCTCCCAGGATGTCCTCAAAGGATGTCTTCTGATCTGTAAAGATGAGAAACAGCATGCGGAAAAATAGATAGGAAAAAAGGGAAAAATTCGAGTCGACTCGAGGGGAACATGCAAATGAAATAACTAATACATGCAAATGACTAATACATGCAAATAACTAATAATAAATAACACTCATAAAATTAAGAAAAATACGAACCATTAAAAATTACTTACTTGAAATAAAAATCTGAAACAGACAATAGTAATTAGACACATAAGAAAAATTCACTTACTTATTTAAAACAAAAACCTGTAACATACAAAAATAATTAGATATACATGGTACATTAAAAATTACTTACTTGAAATAAAAATCTGAAACACAAAAATAATTTAGACAAACATGAAACAGTAAAAATTACTTACTTAAAATAAAAACCTGAAACATACAAAAATAATTAAGACATTTAAATCATTAAAACTTACTTATATAAAATAAAAATCTGAAACACACGAAAATAATTAGACAAACATAAAGCATTGAAAATTTCTTACATAAAATTAAAACCTGAAACAGACAAATATTTATTAAGACAGAAAATAAATCACTTACTTAAAATAAATTTCAGAAACTGACAAAATAGAATTAGACACGTATGAAACATTACTTACTTGAAATAAAAATCTGAAACATGGAAATATGATGAAGGCAAATATAAATTATTAAAACTTACTTACATACATATAATTAAAACCTGAAACAAACATGAATAATTAAGACAAAAATGAAACATTAAATAATATTTACGTAAAATTAAAACCTGAAACATACAAAAATAATTAGACAGAAATGAAACATTAAAAATTACTTACTTGAAATAAAAATCTGAAACATACAAAAATAATTTAGACAAACATGAAACATTAAAAATTACTAACATGAAATAAAAACCTGAAACAGACAAAGATAATTAGGAGAAATATAAATCATTAAACATGAAGCATTAAAAATTACTTACATAAAATTAAAACCTGAAAGAGACAAATGTTTATTAAGACAGAAAGTAAATTGCTTACTTAAAACAAATTCCTGAAACAGACAAATATTTATTAACATAATAAGCAAATTACTTACTTAAAATTAATTCCTGAAACAGACAAAATAGAATTAGACACATATGAAACATTACTTACTTGAAATAAAAATCTGAAAGAGATAAGTCTAATTGGACACATACGAAACATTAAATTACTTACTTAAAATAAAAATCTGAAACAGACAAAAAGAATTAAGACACATATGAAAAATTTACTTACTTGCTTAAAATAAAATCCTGTAACATACAAAAATAATCAGATAAACATGGAACATCAAAACTTACTTACATAAAAAAAAACCTGTAACATACAAAAATTATTAAGGCACACATAAATCAATGAATTACTTACTTGAAATAAAAATCTGAAACATACAAAAGTGATTAAGACAAACATGAAACATTAAAAATTACTTACTTGAAATCAATATCTGAAAGAAACAAATGAAATTAACATGCGAATTTCGAGGCGAATAGAAGAATATCATTTTTCATTCAAAACCCTACTCTTCAAAACCCGAGATCGTACGACTTTGAAAATGTGAAAATGCGAAATAGACTTAGAAGGTTCTGAAACCTCAAAACCTGATATAAAACGACGAAGAGGTTTGAAACCTCAAAAACCTCAATTAAAATCTTCAAAAAATCCGAAATGAACACCGAAATGAAACCATCATAAAACTAGAAAACTTCAGTACCCGAGAAAACATTACGAAAGATTCGAGTACCTTAAAACGCAAAATAAAATCTCAATAATATCTGAAAAAAGTCGAACCTGAAAATAAAAGCATTAACACATTAAAGAAATGAAATTGCAATTGCAATTGCATTTCAAACACACATGAAAATTTCTAAAGACTCTACATGTGCCTCTTGTTCTAAAATTGCACTCGTATAGTGTAAAATTATGTAAAAAGAAAAATGAAGCAAATGAAAAGAAAGTTGGAAGAACTTTCTTTTATGTTTCATTCGATTCACGAGAATAAACTAATGCTTTAAAAGTAAAAATGTATAATAAATAAAATTTTTGAAAAATTTTAATTTGTAAAAAGTTGAAAAATTGCAATAAAGATGAGTGCAATGTAGAACAAGAGGCACTGAAAAATGCGTAAGTTTTTCGCCACAAATTGTGACGAAAAACTTACGCCCGAGCCCACCCTTCCTCCCACAGCTCGGAATAAATGTAAAATACACTCAACAGAACTTACCAAAAATTAAATTCTGAAACATACAAGAATTCATTAACATAGAAATTTCAGAACAGAGAATAATGACTTACCAAGAATTAAAATCTGAAACATAGAAAAATTTATTAATATAGAAAATTGTACGAGAAGAAGTGAAACGAACCTATTCAGAAACAGAAAACACAATAAAAATTACGAATTTAAAATTAACCAACAGTAAAAAAATTTTTACAAAATCAATTCCTGAAACAGAGAAAAATAATTGACACATAAAAATCGGGGAAATTAAAGTCGCGAAAGGGTATACAAATCTCGAGAAGCTCGAGATAAAATCGCGAAGGGATATAAAAATCTCGAAGCTCGAGATAAAATCGCGAAGGGATATAAAAATCTCGAAGCTCGAAATTTAATCGTGAAGGAATACAAAAATTTTTAATTTCGTAATTTAATCGCGAAGGAATACAAAAATTTTTAATTTCATAATTTAATCGCGGAGGGATACAAAAATTTTGAATTTCGTAATTTAATCGTGAAAGGATGCAAAAATCTCTAATTTCGAAATGTAATCGCGAAGGGATGCAAGAATCTCTAATTTCGAAATGTAATCGCGAAGGGACGCAAAAATCTCTAATCGTGAAATTTAATTGGGCGGGCATAAAAATCTCGAATCGCGAAGGGATACAAAAATCTCTAATCTCATAATTTAATCGCGAAGTTATGAAAAAATCTTTAATCTCGAAATTTAATTGGGAGGGCATAAAAATCGCGGGTGGCTTTGCTCGTAAAAATTCGAGCAAAACGATACATTTTGTATCGTTCAAAAAAATACATGTAAAACACAAGAAAATAATAGCGAGCATAGTGACAAAATGACTGTCCATCCTAGGATGGACAGCCATTGATAGTTCCCCTCTTCTTTGGCAATTTTGCCGGGGCTCTTCGGCATATAGCCTCTTCTCTCTTCGGCACAGCCTCACAAAAATCACTAGCGAAATTTTACGGTAACTCGGACATTCTTAGTTTTCACACTTACATAAATTTTCAATTTTGCTATCAATCTCCATAAAAAGATAGCAGACAATTTTATAGAAATAAAATTGCAATACTATCCATTTATTTCGATCGATAACAAAATCGAAATTTTATATAAGTTAGTTTGGTAAGAAAGAAAAATGACTCAAAATAAAAAGATATACGACCAGCGATTCTCAGAATGCGCTGTCCGTAAAAGAATGTCCGAGCAGAATATTTTATTTCACTGCACTTCACTTCACTTCATACTTCATTTTTGCAGTCGGATCTAGAACCCGACTGCGACTTACAAACTAAAAGGCCTGGCCTGAACGAACAATCGAGTTCAAGAGATATTAAATAAATTCATATTTAATATTTTTCTCTTCTCGATTTTTCGTAAACCCCCCAGATGCAAGCATCTCACGTGTGAGAAAGGAGGATAGAGAAACGTGAAAGCTTGCTCTGGCCCTACCTACTTAAAACTAACTCATTCACACCAGAAGTAAGCTACCTGCCTGCCTATCGCTATATTTAAAAAATTGCAAAGTCCATTCTCACAAAAACACACTCCACGGTTCTCACACATACCACCCGGGTGCAAATAAGCCTAATCCTAGGGAGTACGTCCCGGGACGTCTCCGACACCCGAGTTCAATACAACATTCACACTCTAAGTTCATACCTTTTTGCTGAAATCGATCGACAATCGACAGTGAACATTGAACATATTTCATTTTTGTACTCTTTCGAATATTCAATGCAATATGTACATGTAATAATTTTAACTACTCGTACAATTTTCTATGATCAATCAATTTCTATGATCAATCAATTTATATAACTTTGAAATGACTCTACTTGTATTTTGTATGCATTTTCAAATGACTCGACTTGCATTTTGTATGCATTGTCAAATAGAATTTTGCAAAATTTAAAAAATAAATCTACAGTTTAATCGACACAAGGTCCACGACCTAACCACACACACACACGTGTAACTTGTGTCGATAATTCACTGTCAATTTGTCGATCGCCAAAACATCTTAAAACTAAACCGTGTCCACCTGCCCTAACCCATGCGAGTAGCATCTAAGCACGCGCATGAGTATAGAGCATAAAAATGAACACGGCCACATGTATTTTCACCTACCAGTTTTCTTCATGTGTGCTGAAAATCCTGAGCTAAAAAAATGATTAGAAACATGCTAATAAAGTGTCTTCCAGCAAAAATTGACTCTAACTTTAAAAAATTTTCAAAATGGAAAATGGAAGATCACTTTGCAAAAATCTAAGTATATCGGTAGTTTCATTCTCAACAGATTTTTAATATCAAAGTAAATTTACTAAATGATCAAAAGCATTCATAATTAACTTTGATATCAAAATCTGTTTTCCGCGAAACTTTCTTGTACATATGTGTATTCAAAAAGAGTTCGCGATACAATTGAAAGTGAAAATAAAATTGAAAGTGACTCTAAAAGTAAACTAGCACGAAATCGGAGGGTCATCCGACTTCAATATACTAATTTTAATTTGATTCGTAAAGAAGTTAAGTTAAAACGCGATGTACAAGAAAACCCTGACCTGATCTAATAAATATAATAAACAGTTTGTACGAATTTTGCACGATCGTACAGTCGTGGTCACTATGCTCGCTCAAAAATATAAAATACAACCAGTTCCCGTGTCGCTTCGGACCATTCGTCCTACGACATGATGGGAACCGGAGGAACCATAAAGCATGCGACTCACCGATCGCTGACTTGCGCCACTGTGATCGCTTTACCGGTAAAGCATCAGAGATTTGGACTGCTTTGGACTGCTTTGGTAACGTTTCGATTTGGCAGTTTGTTCATTGGATTGGCAGCGTGACCTGTAATCATAGCAGGACAACAATTTAGTAACTGTCAATCAATTTGCATTCCGAGTAACGTATACATTTTTGAAACGCAAAC